>NC_090766.1:1749732-1765829 GCF_036898095.1 Palaemon carinicauda | reverse complement strand
AGGAGGAGGAGGAGGAATTTTGCAGTCTCATTGACCTGAAACGTTTAAATAAATTGCCGGAAATCTAGATCAAGACCAACGAGAACAAGACGCCATAACTTCTTCATTTCTAGTTTTTCAGCTTAGTCTGCCTCACTTAAATACAGTATGTTATTAACTGTACCACTATTACCCGCCTGAAATTACTCCAAGAGCTTCTGTGTTACAGCGGGCCCTTCAGGCTACACTATCGTTTCAAAATCTACGTTTGTAGGAATTATGTCACAAGGGGGAATTAATTCTTCGCTGGAGGTGATAAATAATTCTTCATAGTCAGGGGGCAAAACTGACTGGAATTATGCTTCAAACGAGCGTTTTGATAACATGCGGTTTTAAAGTTCTAATTCTTTGAAATGTTAAGCTTATTTAAGCTGTACAAAAGCAGTGTATATAGATTACGGGTTCTCATAATTCCAATGCAAAACGTTATAAATGAATTTGAGAGAACGGTTTCTGTGACGGTCTCCAATAGGAATCTACTCCTGCGGAATTCGGTGAAGATTTAAAGTAGCTTTTAAATTATGTCTTTTAATATTTTGCGGCGCGGTTCACATAATATTCATTTGAAAAAGTCCTTAAAGTTTAATGTCTAAGGTTCGCTTTACACAAGCGGTTAAAGTTTAACGTCCAGGTTCGCTTTACACGAGCGGTTAAAGTTTAACGTCCAAGGTCCGCTTTACACGAGCGCTTAAAGTTTAACGTCCAGGTTCGCTTTACACGAGCGCTTAAAGTTTAACGTCCAAGGTCCGCTTTACACGAGCGCTTAAAGTTTAACGTCCAAGGTCCGCTTTACACGAGCGGTTAAAGTTTAACGTCCAAGGTCCGCTTTACACGAGCGCTTAAAGTTTAACGTCCAAGGTCCGCTTTACACGAGCGGTTAAAGTTTAACGTCCAAGGTCCGCTTTACACGAGCGCTTAAAGTTTAACGTCCAGGTTCGCTTTACACGAGCGCTTAAAGTTTAACGTCCAAGGTCCGCTTTACACGAGCGGTTAAAGTTTAACGTCCAAGGTCCGCTTTACACGAGCGGTTAAAGTTTAACGTCCAAGGTTCGCTTTACACGAGCGCTTAAAGTTTAACGTCCAGGTCCGCTTTACACAAGCGCTTAAAGTTTAACGTCCAAGGTCCGCTTTACACGAGCGCTTAAAGTTTGAAGTTTAACGTCCAAGGTCCGCTTTACACGAGCGCTTAAAGTTTGAAGTTTAACGTCCAAGGTCCGCTTTACACGAGCGGTTAAAGTTTAACGTCCAGGTTCGCTTTACACGAGCGGTTAAAGTTTAACGTCTAAGGTCCGCTTTACACGAGCGCTTAAAGTTTAACGTCCAGGTTCGCTTTACACGAGCGGTTAAAGTTTAACGTCCAAGGTCCGCTTTACACGAGCGCTTAAAGTTTAACGTCCAAGGTCCGCTTTACACGAGCGGTTTAAAGTTTAACGTCCAAGGTCCGCTTTACACGAGCGCTTAAAGTTTAACGTCCAAGGTCCGCTTTACACGAGCGGTTAAAGTTTAACGTCCAAGGTCCGCTTTACACGAGCGCTTAAAGTTTAACGTCCAGGTTCGCTTTACACGAGCGGTTAAAGTTTAACGTCCAAGGTCCGCTTTACACGAGCGCTTAAAGTTTAACGTCCAAGGTTCGCTTTACACGAGCGCTTAAAGTTTAACGTCCAAGGTTCGCTTTACACGAGCGCTTAAAGTTTAACGTCCAAGGTCCGCTTTACACGAGCGCTTAAAGTTTAACGTCCAGGTCCGCTTTACACGAGCGCTTAAAGTTTAACGTCCAAGGTCCGCTTTACACGAGCGCTTAAAGTTTGAAGTTTAACGTCCAAGGTCCGCTTTACACGAGCGCTTAAAGTTTGAAGTTTAACGTCCAAGGTCCGCTTTACACGAGCGCTTAAAGTTTAACGTCTAAGGTCCGCTTTACACGAGCGCTTAAAGTTTAACGTCCAAGGTTCGCTTTACACGAGCGCTTAAAGTTTAACGTCCAAGGTCCGCTTTACACGAGCGCTTAAAGTTTAACGTCCAAGGTTCGCTTTACACGAGCGCTTAAAGTTTAACGTCCAAGGTCCGCTTTACACGAGCGCTTAAAGTTTAACGTCCAAGGTTCGCTTTACACGAGCGCTTAAAGTTTAACGTCCAAGGTCCGCTTTACACGAGCGCTTAAAGTTTAACGTCCAAGGTTCGCTTTACACGAGCGCTTAAAGTTTAACGTCCAAGGTCCGCTTTACACGAGCGCTTAAAGTTTAACGTCCAAGGTTCGCTTTACACGAGCGCTTAAAGTTTAACGTCCAAGGTCCGCTTTACACGAGCGCTTAAAGTTTAACGTCCAAGGTTCGCTTTACACGAGCGCTTAAAGTTTAACGTCCAAGGTCCGCTTTACACGAGCGCTTAAAGTTTAACGTCCAAGGTTCGCTTTACACGAGCGCTTAAAGTTTAACGTCCAAGGTCCGCTTTACACGAGCGCTTAAAGTTTAACGTCCAAGGTTCGCTTTACACGAGCGCTTAAAGTTTAACGTCCAAGGTCCGCTTTACACGAGCGCTTAAAGTTTAACGTCCAAGGTTCGCTTTACACGAGCGCTTAAAGTTTAACGTCCAAGGTCCGCTTTACACGAGCGCTTAAAGTTTAACGTCCAAGGTTCGCTTTACACGAGCGCTTAAAGTTTAACGTCCAAGGTCCGCTTTACACGAGCGCTTAAAGTTTAACGTCCAAGGTTCGCTTTACACGAGCGCTTAAAGTTTAACGTCCAAGGTTCGCTTTACACGAGCGCTTAAAGTTTAACGTCTAAGGTTCGCTTTACACGAGCGGTTAAAGCTTAATGTCTAAGGTTGGCTTTGCATGAGCCGATTAATGCCACGCGGTTTTGTCCGCGCTTTTTAGAAATCTATGAGGACTAATCAGGCCCTTCACACGCTGTCCGCTCGGTGGAATTTCCGCGCGGTAGGGATTTACTAATCACATGCACTGCTGCTAACCTCCAAGCACAAGAAGCTGTTCCAATGATATAAAATACTTTACCTTCAGTACATGAGGCAAAACGTGGTCATACTGCAGAATCTATTGCTGCAAAAATTGAATTTTTATACTTTGAAAAGACACATTGGCCAATCAAGAGGGAGAGGGGGAACTTTTGATATTGAGAAAAAGTTTTAAAACAGTTGTCATCAATTAACAATAGTTTAAATGGTTTGCAAAATGCTTTAAAATATGAATTAATTTCTTAAACATTTTAAAAAACTGATGCAAAAATTGATCCGCACGGATCCAATGTAATGGCTTATAGAAACTGCGAGGCCGCTCGGTGAAAAGCCACTCATGTGAAGACATGCCTCCTAACAAGTGAAATATTCCGTCAGGAAAAAATCCGCGAGGGTGAAGTGAACCATATATTGCACGTCTCTTTTACGACAAACCCACTGTCCTAGAAATACCCAAATCGACGGTTAACCCAAAATGGCATAGACTTTCAAATGGAATATAATCTATCCTGATTGCCAAAGATATACTGTAAATTCACTATTTGCTAGCTCAGCAAAAACAGCTCAATTTGAATTTTCTCTTTACAAACAATAAATTGCATATGCTAGGCAACAAATCTCGTCAAATTTTGAACCTGATATTCATTAAAGAAATATATTCTAATATCATCAAACCTTATTTGTGATCCATTTTTCAGTGCCTATATAAAGCTCTTAGTTGCAAAGCTTTCTATAAAACCCTTCATATAAATGGAGAAAAACTTAGCCGTAAAAAAAAAACCGTAAAAATCCTGGAATAAATGTTGCCAAACATTTACAGTTTTCAAAACGGATATATTTACGTTAAGGAGCAACATTACGGTCACCAACCCGTAAAAGATAATAATACTAATAAAGTAGGGTAAAATTACGGTCGCCTATATTTACTGAAATACGGCTGACAACCGTATATTTTCTACGGCGAATTTACGATTTTTTTTTTAACTGTGCAGTTTTAATTCGTTTAAAAAAGCATGGAATTATCACAGGATACGCATTTGACTGAAATATAATACAGTATTTACAGGAGGTCAATGGTATTATACGTATAATACTTGTTTGGTAATAATACTTATGGTTATTTATATCCTAAAAATATAAAAAATCATAATTTCTTTCTCTTCATTGTACGTACAGAGAGAGAGAGAGAGAGAGAGAGAGAGAGAGAGAGAGAGAGAGAGAGAGAGAGAGATGGCCCTCAAGGTTAATCTTAACCTATGAAATATAAATTTTACTTCTCATTGTACCCAAATGTAAATCCTCCGAAGGTTGCTTCGGAGGACTTACATTTAGTAAAGTACCAATAGATTAACTTTTGGAAAAAAACAAAGCATATATATATATATATATATATATATATATATATATATATATATAAACAATCCATTCAAATTTCATTTGAATTTCTTCACCCAAGGGGTTAACTACTACACTGTAATTGTTCAGTGGCTACTTTACTCTTGGTAAGGGTAGAAGAGACTCTTTAGCTATGGTAAGCAGCTCTTCTAGGAGAAGGACACTCCAAAATCAAACCATTGTTCTCTAGTCTTGGGCAGTGTCATAGCCTCTGTACCATGGTCTTCCGCTGTCTTAGGCTAGAGTTCACTTGCTTGAAGGTACACTCAGGCACACTATTCTGTCTTATTTCTCTTCCTCTTGTTTTCTTAAAGTTTTTATAGGTTATATAGGAAATATTTATTTTAACATTGTTACTGTTCTTAGAATATTTAATTTAATAAATAAATAAATAAATAAATAAAAAAATACAGACAGAAAGAAAGAAAGAAAGAAAGAAATAAATAAATAAATAAATAAATAAAAGAAGAAGAAGAAGAAGAAGAAGAAGAAGAAGAAGAAGAAGAAGAAGAAGAATAATAATAATAAGAGTTATTGACCCAGCCGCCGAAAATATCAGCTGCTAAACCCCACCTACCCCCACCCCCACCCGGCGATAATAATAAAAGGGAATGACTGGGTTATGGGTTGACTGGGATTCGTTCTCGAAAATTTTGGCATTTCATATAAGGTCATCCATTCCATCTCCATAAAAAAAAAAAAAAAAAAAAAAAAAAAAAAAAAACACTCCAACACGTACGTAATACACACATCTGCAATTACACTTCTCCAATAAGGGATAGAACAAGACTTCAATTACCTAAGAAATGTCATTGACAACTACGAATATGGATTTCAACTTTTATATCTAAAGAAATGTAACTGGAATGGTGGAAAGGTCAATGACAAAACCAGAGACATTCAATTAATGTTGTAAAACATTCTTGGATGTGACATAATTATAATAATCATGTGTATGTGATTGAAATAACATTCTTATTTCGTAATTTATATTTGACTACTGTAAATCAGAGGAATTAAACCTTATGATGTTGATAATATAGTTATTGTTATTATTATTATTATTATTATTATTATTATTATTATTACTTGCCAAGCTACAACCGCATTTGGAAAAGCAGGATGCTATAAACCCAGGGGCTCCAACAGGGAAAATAGCCTAGTGAGGAAAGGAAACAAGGACACAAATATAATCAAATAAAGAAATAAAAAATATTTCTTATATAAATAATAATAACTCTAACAAAATAAGAGGAAGATAAATAATATAGAATAGCGCGCCGGACTGTACCCTCAAGCAAAAGAACTCTACCACAAGACAGTAAAAGGCCATAGTACAGAGACTATGGCACTACCCAGGACCAGAGAACAATCGTTTGATTTTGGAGTGCCCTTCTCTTAAAAGAATTGCTTGCCATAGCTAAAGAGTCTCTTCTACCCTTACCAAGAGGAAAATGGCCACTGAACAATTACACTGCAGTAGTTAACCCCTTGAGCGAAGAAGAATTGTTTGGTAATCTGTGTTGTCAGGTGTATGTGGTAAGAATATGCCAGACTATTCGGTGTATGTGTAGGCAAAGGGAAAAAGAATCGTAACGAGAGAGAAGAATCCAATGTAGTACTGTCTGGCCAGTCAAAGGACCCAATAACTCTCGAGCGGTAGTATCTCAACGGGTGGCTAGTGCCTTGGCCAACCTACTACCTACGCAACTTTTAATTGGCTACTGTAAAAGGAATTGAACCTCAAGAGGTTGAGAAGGTAGTTAAAATTAAATTTTTAAAACAAATGACACCCAACATGTTTGAGGATATCGGAGAGAGAGAGAGAGAGAGAGAGAGAGAGAGAGAGAGAGAGAGAGAGAGAGAGAGAGAGAGAGAGAGAGAGAGAGACTTATTACAGCAAAAACTAGAGGGGCACTCCGAAAAAAAACCATATTTTCGCCAAGCCAAACATTCTTACTTTGTTCTTAAATCCACTGCCTACTTTTACTTCGATGTATTTTCTTCAAAATCTAATGGATTTGTCCTAGGGTCATACACAACACGTTCACCAAGTTTCGTTGAAACTGGTTCAATAGTTTTTGTGTGATGTTGTTTAAAAAAAAAACACTAACAAATTTTTTAGCATGTACTTAACATTACGATTATTTTCAAATTAATGCTGTGTACTTGTACTTCGATGTACTTTACCCAAAACGTTACAGATTCATCCTTGGATCATACCCAACATGACTAGCAAGTTTGGTTAAAATCAGTACAGTAGTTTTTGTGTAAGGTTGTTCACAAAGAAACAAAATAAGAAATACAGGATTGAATACATACCCTTCGCAGTCTTCGATTTTAGTGAAAACAATAATGGACGATGGCAAAAAAACTCAATAAAAGATTACTAAAACTATTCGAATATTTTCAGTTTTCTTAAAACAAAACTATTCCAGCCACCAGACGCCGAAAAGTCAAACGGAAACTAGAAAAACACTCAGAGTGTAGATATCCGCCACGGCATCTAATTTCTAAAAACCAACATGCCTTTGAGTTAATTCGGCTGAGCTTTTTGCTCGACCTTGACCTTGACCTTTGACATAGGACTTTCAAAATTGAATCACTGTCACGTCTCAACATAATTAATCCCTGAATGTTTCACTACTCTATAAGAAAAATTATGGCCCGCAAGGGGGGCAAAAACATAACCTCCTCCAAACTTCGTTGGCGGAGGTAATAAAAGCATCCTTCTTTTCCAAGTAGGGTTGTAGCTGGGATGATAATAATAATAATAATAATAATAATAATAATAATAATAACAACAACAGTCTCCTGCTTTTCCAAATAGGTTTGTAGCGCTCATGTTCTAATAATAATAATAATAATAATAATAATAATAATAATAATGACAACAACAACAATAATTAAAACAATAATAATAACAGCATACTGTATTTCCAAATAGAATTGTAGCTTAGTTAATAATAATAATAATAATAATAATAATAATAATAATAATAATAATAATAATGATAATAATAATAACAGCCTCCTGCTTTTCCAAATAGGTTTGTAGCTCAAGTTGTAATAATAATAATAATAATAATAATAACAATAATAATAATAATAATAATAATAACAACAATAATAATAATAATAATAAAAATAGCAGCATCCTGCTTTTCCCAATAAGGTGGTGGGTAGTAGTAGTAGTAGTAGTAGTAGTAGTAGTAGTAGTAGTAGTAACAACAACAATAATAATAATAATAAAATCATAGAAAAGCACAAAAACTTTAATAGACCATAATGAACGCCACTTGAAATATAACATTTTTTTCACACATCAACTATCCAAGACAAGAACTGCCCAACCTTCAACACCGTAAATGAGGTCTGCAACCTGAGATGACCTGAGGGGAGGCTTCTTTGTTGAAAAGAAAGAAAAAAAAAAGAAGTTGCTGTGTCATGACTCGGGGTTTAAGCGATGTAACACCTGGCAAATTGGTGGGAGAGTTACGCTAGCGTTTTAAGTTGGTGGGAGAGTTACGCTAGCGTTTTAAGTTGGTGGGAGAGTTACGCTAGCGTTTTAAGTTGGTGGGAGAGTTACGCTAGCGTTTTAAGTTGGTGGGAGAGTTACGCTAGCATTTTAAGTTGGTGGGAGAGTTACGCTGGCGTTTTAAGTTGGTGAGAGAGTTACGCTAGCGTTTTAATTACGCTAGCGTTTTAAGTTGGTGGGAGAGTTACGCTGGCGTTTTAAGTTGGTGAGAGAGTTACGCTAGCGTTTTAAGTTGGTGGGAGAGTTACGCTAGTGTTTTAAGTTGGTGGGAGAGTTACGCTAGCATTTTAAGTTGGTGGGAGAGTTACGCTAGCGTTTTAAGTTGGTGGGAGAGTTACGCTAGCGTTTTAAGTTGGTGGGAGAGTTACGCTAGCGTTTTAAGTTGGTGGGAGAGTTACGCTAGCATTTTAAGTTGGTGGGAGAGTTACGCTGGCGTTTTAAGTTGGTGAGAGAGTTACGCTAGCGTTTTAAGTTGGTGGGAGAGTTACGCTAGCATTTTAAGTTGGTGGGAGAGTTACGCTAGCATTTTAAGTTGGTGAGAGAGTTACGCTAGCGTTTTAAGTTGGTGGGAGAGTTACGCTAGCGTTTTAAGTTGGTGGGAGAGTTACGCTAGCGTTTTAAGTTGGTGGGAGAGTTACGCTGGCGTTTTAAGTTGGTGAGAGAGTTACGCTAGCGTTTTAAGTTGGTGGGAGAGTTACGCTAGCGTTTTAAGTTGGTGGGAGAGTTACGCTAGCATTTTAAGTTGGTGGGAGAGTTACGCTAGCGTTTTAAGTTGGTGGGAGAGTTACGCTAGCGTTTTAAGTTGGTGGGAGAGTTACGCTAGCGTTTTAAGTTGGTGGGAGAGTTACGCTAGCATTTTAAGTTGGTGGGAGAGTTACGCTGGCGTTTTAAGTTGGTGAGAGAGTTACGCTAGCGTTTTAATTACGCTAGCGTTTTAAGTTGGTGGGAGAGTTACGCTGGCGTTTTAAGTTGGGGAGAGAGTTACGCTAGCGTTTTAATTACGCTAGCGTTTTAATTACGCTAGCGTTTTAAGTTGGTGGGAGAGTTACGCTGGCGTTTTAAGTTGGTGGGAGAGTTACGCTGGCGTTTTAAGTTGGTGGGAGAGTTACGCTGGCGTTTTAAGTTGGTGGGAGAGTTACACTGGCGTTTTAAGTTGTGGGAGAGTTACGCTGGCGTTTTAAGTTGGTGGGAGAGTTACGCTAGCGTTTTAAGTTGGTGGGAGAGTTACGCTGGCGTTTTAAGTTGGTGGGAGAGTTACGCTGGCGTTTTAAGTTGGTGGGAGAGAGAGTTACGCTGGCGTTTTAAGTTGGTGGGAGAGAGAGTTACGCTGGCGTTTTAAGTTGGTGGGAGAGTTACTCTAGCGTTTTAAGTTGGTGGGAGAGTTACGCTGGCGTTTTAAGTTGGTGGGAGAGTTACGCTGGCGTTTTAAGTTGGTGGGAGAGTTACGCTGGCGTTTTAAGTTGGTGGGAGAGTTACGCTGGCGTTTTAAGTTGGTGGGAGAGAGAGTTACGCTGGCGTTTTAAGTTGGTGGGAGAGTTACTCTAGCGTTTTAAGTTGGTGGGAGAGTTACGCTGGCGTTTCAAGTTGGTGGGAGAGTTACGCTGGCGTTTTAAGTTGGTGGGAGAGAGAGTTACGCTGGCGTTTTAAGTTGGTGGGAGAGAGAGTTACGCTGGCGTTTTAAGTTGGTGGGAGAGTTACTCTAGCGTTTTAAGTTGGTGGGAGAGTTACTCTAGCGTTTTAAGTTGGTGGGAGAGTTACTCTAGCGTTTTAAGTTGGTGGGAGAGAGAGTTACGCTGGCGTTTTAAGTTGGTGGGAGAGTTACTCTAGCGTTTTAAGTTGGTGGGAGAGTTACTCTAGCGTTTTAAGTTGGTGGGAGAGAGAGTTACGCTGGCGTTTTAAGTTGGTGGGAGAGTTACTCTAGCGTTTTAAGTTGGTGGGAGAGAGAGTTACGCTGGCGTTTTAAGTTGGTGGGAGAGTTACTCTAGCGTTTTAAGTTGGTGGGAGAGAGAGTTACGCTGGCGTTTTAAGTTGGTGGGAGAGTTACTCTAGCGTTTTAAGTTGGTGGGAGAGAGAGTTACGCTGGCGTTTTAAGTTGGTGGGAGAGTTACGCTGGCGTTTTAAGTTGGTGGGAGAGTTACGCTAGCGTTTTAAGTTGGTGGGAGAGTTACGCTAGCGTTTTAAGTTGGCGGGAGAGTTACGCTAGCGTTTTAAGTTGGTGGGAGAGTTACGCTAGCGTTTTAAGTTGGTGGGAGAGAGAGTTACGCTGGCGTTTTAAGTTGGTGGGAGAGTTACTCTAGCGTTTTAAGTTGGTGGGAGAGAGAGTTACGCTGGCGTTTTAAGTTGGTGGGAGAGTTACTCTAGCGTTTTAAGTTGGTGGGAGAGTTACTCTAGCGTTTTAAGTTGGTGGGAGAGAGAGTTACGCTGGCGTTTTAAGTTGGTGGGAGAGTTACACTGGCGTTTCAAGTTGGTGGGAGAGTTACGCTGGCGTTTTAAGTTGGTGGGAGAGTTACGCTAGCGTTTTAAGTTGGTGGGAGAGAGAGTTACGCTGGCGTTTTAAGTTGGTGGGAGAGTTACTCTAGCGTTTTAAGTTGGTGGGAGAGAGAGTTACTCTAGCGTTTTAAGTTGGTGGGAGAGAGAGTTACGCTGGCGTTTTAAGTTGGTGGGAGAGTTACTCTAGCGTTTTAAGTTGGTGGGAGAGAGAGTTACGCTGGCGTTTTAAGTTGGTGGGAGAGTTACTCTAGCGTTTTAAGTTGGTGGGAGAGAGAGTTACGCTGGCGTTTTAAGTTGGTGGGAGAGTTACTCTAGCGTTTTAAGTTGGTGGGAGAGAGAGTTACGCTGGCGTTTTAAGTTGGTGGGAGAGTTACTCTAGCGTTTTAAGTTGGTGGGAGAGTTACTCTAGCGTTTTAAGTTGGTGGGAGAGTTACTCTAGCGTTTTAAGTTGGTGGGAGAGAGAGTTACGCTGGCGTTTTAAGTTGGTGGGAGAGTTACTCTAGCGTTTTAAGTTGGTGGGAGAGTTACTCTAGCGTTTTAAGTTGGTGGGAGAGAGAGTTACGCTGGCGTTTTAAGTTGGTGGGAGAGTTACTCTAGCGTTTTAAGTTGGTGGGAGAGAGAGTTACGCTGGCGTTTTAAGTTGGTGGGAGAGTTACTCTAGCGTTTTAAGTTGGTGGGAGAGAGAGTTACGCTGGCGTTTTAAGTTGGTGGGAGAGTTACTCTAGCGTTTTAAGTTGGTGGGAGAGAGAGTTACGCTGGCGTTTTAAGTTGGTGGGAGAGTTACGCTGGCGTTTTAAGTTGGTGGGAGAGTTACGCTAGCGTTTTAAGTTGGTGGGAGAGTTACGCTAGCGTTTTAAGTTGGTGGGAGAGTTACGCTAGCGTTTTAAGTTGGTGGGAGAGAGAGTTACGCTGGCGTTTTAAGTTGGTGGGAGAGTTACTCTAGCGTTTTAAGTTGGTGGGAGAGAGAGTTACGCTGGCGTTTTAAGTTGGTGGGAGAGTTACTCTAGCGTTTTAAGTTGGTGGGAGAGTTACTCTAGCGTTTTAAGTTGGTGGGAGAGAGAGTTACGCTGGCGTTTTAAGTTGGTGGGAGAGTTACACTGGCGTTTCAAGTTGGTGGGAGAGTTACGCTGGCGTTTTAAGTTGGTGGGAGAGTTACGCTAGCGTTTTAAGTTGGTGGGAGAGAGAGTTACGCTGGCGTTTTAAGTTGGTGGGAGAGTTACTCTAGCGTTTTAAGTTGGTGGGAGAGAGAGTTACTCTAGCGTTTTAAGTTGGTGGGAGAGAGAGTTACGCTGGCGTTTTAAGTTGGTGGGAGAGTTACTCTAGCGTTTTAAGTTGGTGGGAGAGAGAGTTACGCTGGCGTTTTAAGTTGGTGGGAGAGTTACTCTAGCGTTTTAAGTTGGTGGGAGAGAGAGTTACGCTGGCGTTTTAAGTTGGTGGGAGAGTTACTCTAGCGTTTTAAGTTGGTGGGAGAGAGAGTTACGCTGGCCTTTTAAGTTGGTGGGAGAGTTACTCTAGCGTTTTAAGTTGGTGGGAGAGAGAGTTACGCTGGCGTTTTAAGTTGGTGGGAGAGTTACTCTAGCGTTTTAAGTTGGTGGGAGAGTTACTCTAGCGTTTTAAGTTGGTGGGAGAGAGAGTTACGCTGGCGTTTTAAGTTGGTGGGAGAGTTACGCTGGCGTTTTAAGTTGGTGGGAGAGTTACGCTGGCGTTTTAAGTTGGTGGGAGAGTTACGCTAGCGTTTTAAGTTGGTGGGAGAGTTACGCTAGCGTTTTAAGTTGGCGGGAGAGTTACGCTAGCGTTTTAAGTTGGTGGGAGAGTTACGCTAGCGTTTTAAGTTGGTGGGAGAGTTACGCTAGCGTTTTAAGTTGGTGGGAGAGTTACGCTAGCGTTTTAAGTTGGTGGGAGAGTTACGCTAGCGTTTTAAGTTGGTGGGAGAGTTACGCTAGCGTTTTTAAGTTACCGGGTGCAAGTGGTTTGATTAATTTACCTGGGATTATGTAAAAGTAATCCCTATATATTTTTAATAATGTAAAAATAATCCCTATAAATTTCTAATAATGTAAAAATAATCCCTACATATTTGGAATATTGTAAAAATAATCCCTATATATTTGGAATATTGTAAAAATAATCCCTACATATTTTTAATAATGTAAAAATAATCCCTATGTAATAAAGATAAAACAACTACAATAACAATAAATGTGGACGTTTCTAGTCCACTGCAGGACAAAGGCCTCAGACATGTCCTTATTCATGTGTGGGGTTAGAGTAATGTAAAATTAATACCTATATTACAACAACAACAACAAAAACAACAGCAAAAACAATATTAACAAATGCAGCCTTTTCTAGTCCACTGCAGGACAAAGGCCTCAGACATGTCCTTATTCATATGTGGGGTTTGGCCAGTTTTCATCACCACACTGACCAGAGCGGTTTGGTGATGGTGGGAGATTTTTGTTTGATAGCTCAAAGCAAACCAACTAGTATGGGCCCTGATTAGTACAGTTTTGCTGCTCATTGCGATACGCAAACCTTTTCACCATATTAAGGTATTCCCATATATATTTTATATATATATATATATATATATATATATATATATATATACACATATATATAAATACATATATATATATATATGCATATATATATGCATATATATATGCATATATATATATATATATATATATATACACATGTGTATATATATATATATATATATATATATATATATACATATATATATTACATTTATATGTATGTACTGTATATATATATGTGTATGTGTATATATATATATATATATATATATATATATATATATATACATATATATATATACACATATATATATATGTCCTTTCCGTTCACGCTGAGCAGCATTGCCAGAGGTATGACAACTCTGTTTTTCTCCATCCCAGTGGTAGGGGGTAGAGGGAGTTGTCATACTCTGGTGAAAGGGGGTACTCCAAGAGGTAGGCTACACTGGGAAACCATAAAGTGTGCGTGCGCGTGCGTATGTATATCATTCTATATATTTACTAGTATCTATATAAATGAAATTAAATGGACATTATGCTAAGCTTAAATATAAATAAATCTTCAAAGTAAATCTTTGAATAAACAATAAAAAATCAAGTAAATTTAATTAGTAAATATTAGTTAATATTTAAAAGAAAACTTTAAAATAAATAATTTTAGTATACAAAATAAATAACTTGAGTAAACTTAATTAGTCAATATTAGTTAATATTTATAAGAAAACTTTAAAACAAAAAACTTCAGTAAACAAAATAAATCATTTAAGTAAACTTAATTAGTTGATATTAGCTAATATTTATAAGAAAACTTTAAAACAAATAATTTTAGTAAACAAAATAAATTAGTTCATACGTAAATTTAATTAGTTAATATTAGATATTTATAAGAAAACTTTAAAGCAAAAATTTTAGTAAACAAAATAACTTACATAAACTTAATTAGTTAATATTAGTTAATATTCAAAAGAAAACTTTAAAAAAAATTAGTAAACAAATTAAATAACTTAAGTAAACTTGATTAGTTAATATTAGTTAATATTTATAAGAAAACATTAAAACAAAAAATTTTAGTAAAAAAAAAAATAATTTAAGTAAAATTAATTAGTTAATATTTATAAGAAAACTTTAAAACAAAAAATTTTACTTGAAAAAATAAATAACTTAAGTAAACTTAATTAGTTAATATTAGTTAATATTTATAAGAAAACTTTAAAACAAAAAAATTTAGAAAACAAAATAAATAACTCAAGTAAACTTTATTAGTTAATATTAGTTAATATCCAAATTATAAGAAAACTTTAAAACAAAAAATTTTAGTAAACAAAATAAATAACTTGAGTAAATTTAATTAGTAAATATTTATAAGAAAATTTTAGCTGAAAAAATAAATAACTTCAGTAAACTTAATTAGTTAATATTAGTTAATATTTATAAGAAAACTTTAAAGCAAAAATTTTAGTAAACAAAATATATAACTTAAGTAAACTTCATTAGTTAATATTAGTTAATATTTATAAGAAAACTTTAAAACAATATTATAATTCATCTATTGGTGACAACTAATAAAATTCGAAAGTGTATTACTTTACAATTAGCAATCCAGTACACACGCTGATAGCTTGCAAGACAACTTTTTCTTGAATGAAAATACACTTACAAAAGGTTTTACAATTCGAACACGGGTTTTTCCTTTGAAAAAAAAAAAAAAAAAAAAACTGATTTTCTGGTCGTGATAAATTTCAGAAAAATTCCTTTAAATAGTCTATGCTCTGAGTCTAAATGAGTGTTAATTCATTCATACATTTACATATCTTAAATGAACTACATCAAAAGGAGAGAGGGTTTTCCTAAGGGTAAAAAAAAATAGAAATTTTTTTACCTGATTTTCTGGTTGCAATAAATTGCAAGAAAAATGCCTTTTAATGGTCTACCTTCAGAGTCTAAATGACTATTATTTTATTCATACATTTACATTTCTTAAATGAACTAAAGAAGAAGGAGAGAAAATTTTCCTAAGGGTAATAAAAAAAAATCTTTTAACCCATTTTCTGGTCGTAATGTTTCAGAAAATTGCATTTAAATGGTCTACCTTCAGAGTTTAAATGACTATTATTTTACTCATACATTTACATCTCTTAAATAAACTACATCAAAAGGAGAGTGAGTTTTCCTAAGGGTAAAACAAAATGAAAATATTTTAACTAATTTTCTGGTTGTAATAAATTTCAAAAAAATGCTTTTAAATGGTCTACCTTCAGAGGCTAAATGACTACTATTTTATTCATAAATTTACATCTCTTAAATGAACTACATAAAAAGGAGAGAGGGTTTTCCTAAGGGTAAAAAATAATTTTTTTTTTTTTTTTTACAAATTTTCTGGTTGTAATAAATTTCAGAAAAATGCCTTTAAATGATCTACCTTCAGAGTCTAAATGACTATTATTCTATTCATACATTTACATCTCTTAAATGAACTACATAAGGAGAGAGTTTTCCTAAGGGTAAAAAAAAATTAGAAATTTTTTTTTACCTGATTTTCTGGTTGCAATAAATTGCAATAAATTGCAAAAAATTGCATTTAAATGGTCAACGCTCAGTATGCAAATGACTTATTTTATTCATACATTTACATCTCCTAAATGAACGACATAAAAAGGAGAGAAAATTTTCCTAAGGGTAAAAAAAAAAAAATATTTTAACTAATTTTCTGGTTGTAATAAATTTCAGAAAAATGCCTTTAAATGGTCTACCTTCAGAGTCTAAATGATTACTATTTTATTCATACATTTACATCTCTTAAATGAACTACATCAAAAGGAGAGAAAGTTTTCCTAAGGGTAAAAAAAAAAAATTACCTGATTTTCTGGTTATAATAAATTGCAGAAAAATGCCTTTGAATGGTCTACCTTCAGAGTCTAAATGACTATTATTTTATTCATACATTTACATCTCTTAAATGAACTTCATAAAAAGGAGAGAGGGTTTTCCTAAGGGTAAAAAAAATCTTTTAACCTATTTTCTGGTTGTAATAAATTGCAGAAAATTGCATTTAAATGGTCAAACCTTAGTGTGCAAATGACTATTAATTCATGCATTTACATTTCTTAAATGAACTACATAAG
>NC_090766.1:1739732-1744732 GCF_036898095.1 Palaemon carinicauda | reverse complement strand
ATAATGAGAAGTGGTACAATGAAAGGGATTTCAGGTGAAGGGGGGAGGGGGAATATTTGGGATTTCAGGTGAAGGGGGGAGGGGGAATAATGATAGAACCAGTTAGAGAGAGAGAGAGAGAGAGAGAGAGAGAGAGAGAGAGAGAATTGTTACAGCCAAAGGAAACTCAATTCAAATCAAAGAATTCAAAGATATATATATATATATATATATAAAGAGAGAGAGAGATATATATATATATATATATATAAATATATAAATATATATATATATATATATATTAGAGAGAGAGAGAGAGAGAGAGAGAGAGAGAGAGATATGAGGGAATGAATCGAAATCTTTTCAAGCCCTTTTGTAAAAGTAGTATCCATGTTAAGTGGCCTTTATTTAGTGAACATCAGGTAGACATTCTGAACTTTTTTAATTCCACATGTATAACCATAAACACAAAACACTTAGTAATAGAGTTACTAAAATACCGTCGCAGAGACAAACGCACAGACAGAAAGCAAAATCATTGGGTTAGTGCAGAATTGAATAGACCACTTTGTCTCATCATTATTATTATCATTAATATTATCAGTTAGTTATATTGTCATTTGTATTATCATTTATATAATCATTATCATTATTATCAGTATCATTACTTGCTAAGCTACAACCCTAATTGGAAAAGCAGGATGTTATAAGCCCAAGGGCTCCAACAGGGAAAATATCCCATTGAGGAAACGAATGAAATAAATAAACTACAAGAGAATTAATCAACAATAAAATACTTCAAGAACAATAGCAACATTAAAATAAATCATTCATATATATAAACTATAAAACTTAAAAAAAAACAAGAATAAGAGAAATAAGATAGAATAGTGTGCTCGAGTGTACCCTCAAGCAAGAGAACTCTAACCCAAGACAGTGGAAGGACAGAGGCTATGGCACTACCCAAGACTAGAGAACGATGGTTTGATTTCGGAGTGTCCTTCTCCTTGAAGAGCTGCTTACCACAGCTAAAGAGTCTTCTATCCTTACCAAGAGGAAAGAAGCCCTTGCCTGACCCTCCTTGGTCCTAACTTGGGTGCTGATCATATGTATCTATGGTCAGTCTCAAGGGCATTGTCCTGCTTGATAGGGCAATGTCACTGTCCTTTGACTCTGTCATTCATGAGCCGCCTTTAACCCTACATTTCAATGTTGTTACTGTTCGTATGATATTTCATTTTTCCTTGTTTCCTTTCCTCACTGGGCTATTTTCCCTGTTGGAGCCCCTGGGCTTGTAGCATTCTGCTTTTCCAACTAGGGTTGTAGCCTGGTAAGTAATAATAATAATAATAATAATAATAATAATAATAATTATTATTATTATTTTAATAATAATAATAATAATAATAATAATAATTATCATTATTATTTTAATAATAATAATAATAATAATAATAATAATAATAATAATAATAATAATGGGCTTGTAGCATTCTGCTTTTCCAACTAGGGTTGTAGCCTGGCAAGTAATAATAATAATAATAATAATAATAATAATAATAATAATAATGGGCTTGTAGCATTCTGCTTTTCCAACAAGGGTTGTAGCCTGGCAAGTAATAATAATAATAATAATAATAATAATAATAATAATTTTAATTATTATTATTTTAATAATAATAATAATAATAATAATAATAATGAGCTTGTAGCATTCTGCTTTTCCAACTAGGGTTGTAGCCTGGCAAGTCCTAGTAGTAGTAGTAGTAGTAGTAGTAATAATAATAATAATAATAATAATAATAATAATAATAATAATAACAACAACTGCTTGTGCAAACAATCAAACACCTTAAATGACACCTTCAACAGACATTTTCTAACAGATTGACCAGCTGTCTCAACTACTCAATTAACATAATCACCTTCACTGTTAATCACTGACAATTATCACCGACGCTATCGTGTATAATTCCCCCATAATTCAAGACGTATAAATGGTGATTATTGTTGCTCAACTCTTCCTCGTTAACGCTCACTCCATGAAAGCAATCCGATTATTATTATTATTATTATTATTATTATTATTATTATTACTTGCCAGGCTACAACCCTAGTTGGAAAAGCAGGATGCTATAAGGCCAAGATCTCCAAAATTATTATTAAATGCTAAGCTACAACCCTAGTTGGAAAAGCAGGATGCTATAAGGCCAAGATCTCCAAAATTATTATTAAATGCTAAGCTACAACCCTAGTTGGAAAAGCAGGATGCTATAAGCCCAAGATCTCCAAAATTATTATTAAATGCTAAGCTACAACCCTAGTTGGAAAAGCAGGATGCTATAAGGCCAAGATCTTCAAAATTATTATTAAATGCTGAGCTACAACCCTAGTTGGAAAAGCAGGATGCTATAAGGCCAAGATCTCCAAAATTATTATTAAATGCTAAGCTACAACCCTAGTTGGAAAAGCAGGATGCTATAAGCCCAAGATCTCCAACAGGGAAAATATCCCAGTGAGGAAAGGAAATAAAGAATAATAAAATATTTTAAGTATAGTAACAACATTAAAAAAAATATTTCCTATAAAAACTATAGAAACTATAACAAAACAAGAGGAAGAGAAACTAAATAGAAGTGTGCCCGAGTGTACCCTCAAGCAAGAGAACTCTACACCAAGACAGTGGAAAACCATGGTACAGAGGCTATACCACTACCCAAGACTAGAGAACAATGGTTTGACTTTGGAGTGTCCTTCTCCAGAAGAGCTGCTTACCATAGCTGAAGTGTCTCTTCAGTAGCCTTTAATTGCTTTGTTAAAATTGCCTTGATTTACCTTATGAAAATTACATACCAACAATTTACAGGTCGTGCCATAGCCTCTGTACCATGGTCTTCCACTGTTTTGAAGTAGAGTTCTCTTGTTTGCGGGTACACTCGGGAACACTATTCTATCTTATATCTCTTCCTCTTGTTATTTTGAATTTTTATAGTTTATATATGACAGATTTATTTTGATATCATTGTTCTTCAACTTCTCTTGTATTTTTTCCTTATTTAGTTTCCTCACTGGGCTATTTTCCCTGTTGGCACCCTTGGGCTTATAGCATCCTGCTTTTCCAACTAGGGTTGTAGCTCAGCAAGTAATAATAATACTAATCCTCATCATCATCATCATCATAATTATTATTAATAATAATAATAATAATAATAATAATAATAATAATAATAATAATAATAATAATAATAATAATAATAATAATAATAATAATAGGATTTATAAAGCTTGCTTCATAATCCCAGCTAGCTAGCCTGTTCGCATTCCAATGTATATGAACTCTCGATTACTTGACTTCGATACATTTGTATACCATCTATATATATATATATATATATATATATACATACATATATATAAAACCATCAGCCGTTACTAGACCACTGTAGGGCAGACTTGCATCCGTTTATGCTTTTTCTATGCCAGTCTATACTGTGTCCACAATTTGTTTTAGTTCGTTAATTCATTGTCTTCTCGTTCTTCCCCCCCCCCCCCTTCGTTTGCAATCTCTGAGGAACCATTCTGCTATTCTTCATAGGTCTATCTACTGTATTACCTGTTGTTCTCATTATATGTCCTGCCCACGTTAATTTTCTTTTTTAATTGTTATATATACTGTACATAATAAACAAATTTATGTACGTATTATATATATACATATATATATATATTATATATATACATATATATCATATATATATATATATATATATATATCATATAAATAACTAAAAATACCCACTACATACTGTACACCCATCCAAAAATTCAAGCACACACACACCCATGCGTAAACTATTGCCCAACGCATGCAGCCAGCCAATGCACGCAACACCTGCATTATGCAATCATCCATTAACGAGCGAAAGGAACTGTTTCCTAAATACTTTCACGATGCCACAGTGAGGATGCGCGCCTTCAAACACCATTATTTATAAATGACGTTCAGGAGTCATCAATCAGTTGGTAACGTTTTTGCACCGACTCGCAGGGGGTGCCCTTTTAGCTACGGAAAAGTTTCCTGATCGCTGATTGGTTAGAATTATCTTGATCAACCAATCAGCGATCAGGAAACATTTCCTGATCGCTGATTGGTTAGAATCATCTTATTTAACCAACCAGCGATCAGGAAACATTTCCTGATCGCTGATTGGTTAGAATGATCTTGTTCAACCAATCAGCGATCAAGAAACGTTTCCTAGGTAAAAGGGCAACCCCTGCGAGTCGGTGCAATTCTGCCTCACTAAAAAGAATTGACTATAGTGATGATTATACTTTAAGGCGTGAAAATATATTTCGCAAAGTCTGCGACTGAGTGATTATGTAATATTAAGCGCCGATTTAATTGTTTTCTTTATAATAAAAATAAAAATAAAAAACATTTCTGATAAAGTTGGATAATATTAACTTAGCAATCTAGTTGGATGTAAACAACAACATCATTAATAATAATAATAATAATAATAATTCTATTGAATAATGATGATGATGATGATTTAAATAATAATATGGATAATTTTAATAATAGAAATTACAATAATAATACTTTCTATAATAATGATAATAATTTTAAAACAACTACTACTACTACTACTACTACTACTACTAATAATAATAATAATAATAATAATAATAATAATCATCATCATCATCATAATAAAATAATAATGATTTTATTCATATTAATAATAAATATAATTCTAAACATTGTAATAATAATAATAATTCAAATAATAATAATAATAATAATAATAATAATACTAATAATAGCTTAGCTACCAAGCCGGATGTAAACAACAATGCCTCTCGAATGTAATCTTTTAAGACAGGGGGTTCTTATCCTGGGGTACATGTACCCCAGTGGTACATTTTACTCCTCAGGGTTACATTGGATCTGAGAGACTAGCCAATACTGCGTAATACATGTCATTTGCACTGAGATTGAATAATTGAATTATATAACA
>NC_090766.1:1722232-1729732 GCF_036898095.1 Palaemon carinicauda | reverse complement strand
TCTTTTTGAAAAATGCTTAAATTGAGAGAGAGAGAGAGAGAGAGAGAGAGAGAGAGAGAGAGAGACTAATGTTCTTTTTGAAGAATGCTTAAATTGAGAGAGACAGTTATACTAATGTTCTTTTTGAAGAATACTTAAAATGAGAGAGAGAGAGAGAGAGAGAGAGAGAGAGAGAGAGGTTAATGTTCTTTTTGAAAAATGGAGAATTATATTAATGCTTTTTTGAAAAATGCTTAATTGAGAGGGGAGAGAGAGAGAGAGAGAGAGAGAGAGAGAGAGAGACTAATGTTCTTTTTGAAAAATAGAGAATTATATTAATGATCTTTTTGAAGATTGCTTAAATTGACAGAGAGAGAGAGAGAGAGAGAGAGAGAGAGAGAGAGAGAGGCTAATGTTCTTTTTGAAAATAGAGAATTATATTAATGTTCTTTTAGATGAATGCTCAAATTGACATAGAGAGAGAGAGAGAGAGAGAGAGAGAGATTTGACTAGCAAGACAGTGCTACATTGGATCCTTCTCTCTGGTTATGGCTCATTTTTTCTTTGCCTACACATACACCGAATAGTCTGGCCTATTCTTTTCACATTCTCCTCTTTCTTCATACACCTGACAACACCGAGATTACCAAACAATTCTTCTTCGCTCAAGGGGTTAACTAATGCACTGTAATTGTTCAGTGGCTACTTTCCTCTTGGTAAGGATAGAAGAGACTCTTTAGCTATGGTAAGAAGCTCTTCTAGGAGAAGGACACTCCAAAATCAAACCATTGTTCTTTAGTCTTGGGCAGTGAGTGCCATAGCCTTTGTACCATGGTCTTTCACTGTCTTGGGTTAGAGTTCTCTTGCTTGAGGGCACACTATTCTATCTTATTTCTCTTCCTCTCCTTTTTTTTTTTTTTTTTTTGAAGGTTTTATAAATTATATATGAAAGACTGTTTAATGTTGCTGCTGTTCTTTAAATATTTTATTTTGATTGTTCATTACTTCTCTTATTGTTTATTCATTTCCCTTTTTCCTTTTTTAACTGGGCTGCGTTTCCCTGTTGGAACCCTTGGGCTTATAGCATCCTGCTTTTCCAGGTAGGGTTGTGGCTCAGCTTTTAATATATATATATATATATATATATGTATATATATATATATATATGTATGTATGTATATATATGTATATATAAATATATATATATATATATATGTATGTATGTATATATATGTATATATAAATATATATATATATATATATATATATACATATATGTGTGTGTATGATATATACATACATATATATACACACATATACAAACATATATATATATATATATATACATACATGTATATATATACACACATACATATATATGTATACACACACACATATATATATATATATATACATACATATATATGTATACACACATATTCATATATATATACATATATATATATATAATAGTACTATATATACACACACACACACATATATATATATATATATATTTATATATATGTGTGTGTATACATATATATGTATATATATATATATATATATAGTATATATACCCTATTCAAATGAAACTAAACCAATTTAAAAAAAAACTAACGTCATTTTGAGAATAAATTTTATGAATAAAACTATTTCGTAGTTTGTGAATGATACAGGAAGGAGAGAGAGAGAGAGAGAGAGAGAGAGAGAGAATGACTTAGGTAACGCAAACACGTCCCGAGATAGATAAAAAAAACTTGATAGTGCAAGAAAGTGTTAACTACTCCAGGCAAAGGAAAGGCGAAGTGAGAGGTGAAATTGAATAAAAAATAGTAAATAATAAATAATAAATAATAAATAATAAATAATAAATTATAATAAATAATAATGAATAAGTGATTACGTTCACGTTAACAAAACAGTAAAAGGTAAACAAAATTCTATCATACTGTTCTATGATATTAAAAATCATCATAAAATACATTGTTAAAATACACTAATATGCAAAAAGGAGTTATGATAGTTATACAATCATCATAAAAATACATTGTTAAAATACACTAATATGCAAAAAGGAGTTATAATATTTAAACAATCATCATAAAAATACATTGTTAAAACACTGAAAAAAAAAGAAAAAAAAAAGGCATGATAGCATTACCTCCGCCAACGAAGTTAGGAGGAGGTTATGTTTTCGCCCTTGTTTGTGTGTTTGCTTGCTTGTTTGTGAACAAGTTTCAGGGATTAATAGTTATGTTGAGACGTGGAAGTGATTCGATTTTGATAGTCCTAGGTCAAAGGTCAAGGTCAAGCAAAACGTCAACCGAATGAACCCTAACCTTAACCCCAAGTTCACAAATGATTGTCACACAGACTTCAAATACACCTACGGTCTAAATTGATTCTGGGAAAGGCAAGCTGCCGTGGCGGAGGTCTGCACTCCAAGTGTTTTTCTAGTTAGAATATATTTATATGCAAAACTGAGAGTCGGACCCACTTAAAAATGGAAAGTAAAAACATTAAAAGTAAAATATATTAGAAGGGAACTAATATACTTCACCTGTCACAACCGTAACCCAATTTGTTCTCTCCATTTATTTCCTTTTTTCCTTTCCTCACTGGGCTATTTTTCCCTATTGGAGCCCCTGGGCTTATAGCATCTTGCTTTTCCAACTAGGGTTGTAGCTTGGATAGTAATAATAATAATAACAATAATAATAATAATAATAATAATAATAATATCCGAATGAATCCTACAGAAATATACAAAAAAATATTATCGCTCTTTTAACTAAATACACACGCCTACCAATTTAACATTAAGTACGAACCTAAAAAATAAATCTAATATCTACAAAACATGCACAGAAAAAAATCCGTAATTTTAATCGGAAATTCTGCGTAAAAATATACTGTTCTCAACCGTATTTCAGTAAAATACAGGCGACCGTAATTTTACCTTACTTGGTTATTATCTTTTACGGGTTGGTGACCGTAATATTACTCTTAAACGTCAATATATGTTTTTAAAAAGGTAAAATCCCTGGAATAAATGTTGCCATGCATTTAACTATTTTTAATACAAATTTTAACAGCGTCTCTAAGTACACAAGCCTATCAATTTAGCATTAACTAACCTAAAATGCTTAATATCAATACACAATACTAACTTAATAGAGATATAAGTAATCATAATATTAACTGGAAAGAAATTATTTTCACACACCAAGGCCCGCCTGAACAGACTCTTAGTGTCTGATGGAGGGCGAGAAATAAACCCCTAAAAGTAAAAGTAAAAAGTAAGTAATATAAACTTTTTATTATTCAAACTACAAAAAAAAACTTTTGCTCTTAATTACCAATGAAACGAACCTACCAATTTAGCATTAAGAGCTAACGTAAAAATAAATACTTAATATATACACTATGAGTCTTTTTATAGTTTATATATAACATATCTGTTTTGGACGTTGTTAATAGTTTATATAGGACATATCTGTTTTCACGCTGTTACTGTTTTTAGAATGATATATTGATAATTTATTCTCATCATTTATTTATTTCCTTCTTTCATTTCCTCACTCGGCTATTTTTCCCTGTTGGAGCCCTTGGGCATCTTGCTTTTCCAACTAGGGTTGTAGATTGGCTAGTAATAATAATAATAATAATAATAATAATAATAATAATAATAAATACTAACTCTTAAGTGATATAAGTAATCACAATATAAACTTTATTTCTCGAGCTCGAGAAAAAAAAAAACTAAAAACTATTAATAAAATCATTGTAATAAAAATATAATTGAAGTTCGATGGCTAAACAACTCGCCTTGTCAGCAAATGGTTCAGATATGGTCAAAGCGAATGCCAAGGTACAGTTGGCCTCATTAATTCCGGTACACCTCACGGGAGACTAAGGAGACAACAGCGTACCGGAATTAATGAAGCCAACTGTACCTCTGTTAAGCTACAATGAATTACGAGTCTGGTAATTAGTCAACTGAAGTGGGGCGTAATCAGGACGAGGCTGAATATCTCAGAAACAAGAAGGGTCACACTGGAGCCACCCTCTCTAGGAGAAAATAAACTCTGTTAAGCCTTGCTTCCATTTAAAGGTAACTCGTGAATGGCAGAGGCAAGGGACAATATCATTACCCTATCAAGCAGGACAATGTCCTAGAGATTGATCATATATACATATGATTAGCTCCCAATCAACCTCTCCACCTAAGCTAGGACCAAGGAAGGACAGGCAATGGCTGCTGATGAATCAGCAGATACATCTATAGGCTTCTCCATACCCCCTATCCTTAGCTCACAAGGGTGGTGAGGTTGCAGCAACCAAAGGACCTAACGAGCATGAGCGGGACTCGACCCCAGTCCGGCGATCACCAGTCAGGGACATTACCACATCGGCCATCACAACCCACATCCTAGAATGTCTATCTTTAAGGCTAGAATTGTGGAAAGATAACATATGGACTTATAATACTCGTGCTCATTTTATAACATTTATTTGGGGTTTCTAATGATGAGAGAGAGAGAGAGAGAGAGAGAGAGGAGAGAGAGAGAAAAAAAAAAAAGGGTAAATTCGTACTGACCTGGTAAGTTCAAACATGGTATCAGCATTCACAGTTATAACAAGGAAAGGAACTAATTGTTCGATAGGATAGGCTACTTGGGAGTCAAAATCAATTAATATATGTCCTTAAGGGTTCTCTCTCTCTCTCTCTCTCTCTCTCTCTCTCTCTCTCTCTCACACACACACAAACACAGTCAGTATATATACTGCGTATATGTGTAATATATATATATATATATATATATACATATATGTATATATATGATATATATACACATATATTATACATATTTACATATATATGCATATATATATATACATATATATATATGAATATATACATAAATATATATACATATACCTCTATATATATATATATATATATAACACATATTTATATATACAATATATTATACATACACACACACATATATATATATATATATATGTGTGTGTGTATATATACACATATATATATACAAATATATATACAGTATATATATATATATATATATATAAAACAAATAGAAAATCCTTTTAATAAAATAAAATAACTAAAATACAAATACGAGAGAGAGAGAGAGAGAGAGAGAGAGAGAGAGAGACTCGAAACGAAAACACCACCCGGAACTAATCAATCAAATTCAAGGATCTGAATTAATTGAATAACAAACTTCAGCGGAAGCGGGTTTTGCCAGAAGTCAAAGATCAGCTGGAAGCTAAACTACAAAAACACTGATAACAGCGCATCATAAATACGTAAGCATTATGATGAACAGACTTTCCCCACCGTTAAGCAATATGCAATGCTTTTTGCATTCGGCTTACTTCGCAATATAATAAGCATTAGGAAATTATAGAGGATAGGGCGTCCTTATACAAGATGAAATAAGCCCAATTACAGTACATCTTTCGTAGACATATTCATAGGTTTGCACGAAAGCACGGCAAAATAAATAAATTATATATATATATATATATATATATTTGTAGTGCTTACATGCAAATCCATGGATATATTTGGGAAATGATGAAATAAGGTATATCTATCTATCTATATATATATATATATATATGTGTGTGTGTGTGTGTGCGTATATATACCTATATATATATATATATACACATATCATACATACACACACACACACATATATATATATATATATATACACATACATATATATTTATATATATATACACCATACATATATATTTATATATATATATATATATATACACATACATATATATTTATATATATATATATATATATACTGTATATATATATACACATACATAAAAAACGTTGCTCTTTCTTATATAGAGGAGATCCAACTCATCACCATCACTATTTTCTCAACAGACAGACTTAAGAGCAAACATAAATATTCCTCCACCAAACCTGATATACAGCTAATGTCAGACTCCAGCATCTTCCCGTCTCGTTAAGAGGAGATCTGGGACGTCAGATCTTATCAGCGTAGACGTTCTCAACGCACAATGTTAATGGGGTTGGAAAATTTAAAGCCATCGCTTCCCAAATTCAATTGACAGGTATCTTCTGCGTAAATAAATAGAGAACATTTATACGTATTTGGTTCTAGATATATTTGCAATTGGGAAAATGTAATAAAAGGTAGAAAGTATAATACCGAGACAAGAAACCCTTTAAAGGTGTGGAGTAATTAGCAAAAAAGACAAATTGCATGCGAAGGTTTAAAGTAATCATTGCAGACGAATGCGCTCTCTCTCTCTCTCTCTCTCTCTCTCTCTCTCTCTCTCTCATGGATTCACGGGATTTGGGCAATATGGCCCAACACCGAGGAAAGGAAGCCATTCTGCACAATGTGCAAACGAAGAGAAACACATATTTCACTAGGAGGAATTAAAGAGGTTGGACAGCCCACGGGAAGAAAGGAAGTGGGAACGTAGAGGAAAGTACTTGCCAAGGGGTCGAGAGAAGCAGCGGACTGACCAGGACGAGAGAAGCAGCGGACTGACCAGGAGGTCGAGAGAAGCGGACTGACCAAGAGGTCGAGAGAAGCAGACTGACCAGGAGGACAAGTGAACCGGACAGACCGGGAGGTCAAGAGAAGCGGACTGACCGGGAGGTCAAGAGAAGCGGACTGACCAGGAGGTCAAGAGAAGAGGACTGACCAAGAGGTCGAGAGAAGCAGACTGACCAGGAGGACAAGTGAACCGGACAGACCGGGAGGTCAAGAGAAGCGGACTGACCGGGAGGTCAAGAGAAGCGGACTGACCAAGAGGTCAAGAGAAGCAGACTGACCAGGAGGACAAGTGAACCGGACAGACCGGGAGGTCAAGAGAAGCGGACAGACCGGGAGGTCAAGAGAAGCGGACTGACCAGGAGGTCAAGAGAAGAGGACTGACCAGGAAG
Organism: Palaemon carinicauda; assembly: GCF_036898095.1. Classification (NCBI taxonomy): domain Eukaryota; kingdom Metazoa; phylum Arthropoda; class Malacostraca; order Decapoda; family Palaemonidae; genus Palaemon; species Palaemon carinicauda. The sequence continues at coordinate 1,722,768 of NC_090766.1, read as the reverse complement.
TCAAGAGAAGCAGACTGACCAGGAGGTCAAGAGAAGCAGACAGACCAGGTCAAGAGAAGTGGACTGACCAGGAGGTCAAGAGAAGCGGACTGACCAGGAGGTCAAGAAAAGCGGACTGACCAGGAGGTCAAGAGAAGCGGACTGACCAGGAGGTTAAGAGAAGCGGACTGACCAGGAGGTCAAGAGAAGCAGACTGACCTGGAGGTCAAGAGAAGCGGACTGACCAGGAGGTCAAGAGAAGCAAACTGACCAGGAGGTCAAGAGAAGCGGACTGACCAGGAGGTCAAGTGAACTGGACAGACCAGGAGGTCAAGAGAAGCGGATTGACCAGGAGGTCAAGAGAAGCAAACTGACCAGGAGGTCAAGAGAAGCAGACTGACCAGGAGGACAAGTGAACTGGACAGACCAGGAGGTCAAGAGAAGCGGATTGACCAGGAGGTCAAGAGAAGCAAACTGACCAGGAGGTCAAGAGAAGTGGACTGACCAGGAGGTCGAGAGAAGTGGACTGACCAGGAGGTCAAGAGAACCGGACAGAC
>NC_090766.1:1708501-1713501 GCF_036898095.1 Palaemon carinicauda | reverse complement strand
GTCGACTTCTGGACTCGCTGGGTCAGAACTGGATGTGGTAGCGGCACGAACTTCATCTGTAGTTCCAACGCCAAGGGGAACCACATGCTGTTCGCCCACTTGTGGGCCACTATTGCCGCTACCCCCTTGAAGGATCTCAGTTTGTTGAGGACCCTCAACAGAAGGTTGTGAGGAGGGAACAGATAAATCCTGGACCATCTGTTCCAGTCGAGGGACATTGCGTCCACTGCTTCCGCTAAGGAGTCCTCGTACGGGGACACGTACAGGGGCAACTTCTTGTTGTCTTTCGTCGCAAAGAGGTCTATTTGCAGTTCTGGGACTTGATTCAGAATGAAGGAAAATGATCCTGCGTCTAAGGACCATTCCGACTCTATTGGTGTGAACCTGGATAGAGCGTCCGCTGTCACATTGCGGACTCCTTGAAGGTGAACTGCCGACAGGTACCACTTCTTCTTTTCCGCCAATCGGAAAATGGCTAACATCACTTGGTTGAGAGGTGGTGACCTCGACCCTTGTCGATTCAAGCATCTCACAACCACCTCGCTGTCTGTCACCAATCTTATGTGGATCGAGTGACGCGGGGAGACTTTCTTTAAGGTAAGGAGCACTGCCATAGCTTCTAGAAAGTTTATATGAAAGGTCCTGAATAGCTTGGACCAAGTCCCCTGGACTTTTTTCCGATGAGAGTGACCTCCCCATCCCTCCTTTGAGGCGTCTGAGTGAATCGTCATCGACGGGGGAGGTGGCTGAAGAAGAACAGACTTCTTTAGATGTCTGGCTTGGGACCAAGGTCTGAGAAGAGTACGTAGCCGAGGCGGCACTGGTCTTCTCAGGTCTCTTCGCGCGTTTGATGCATACCTTCTCCAAACTCCGGTTGCATCCTTTAGCTGTGCTCTTAGCACTGGGTCTGTCACTGAAGCAAACTGGAGAGAGCCTAGTACCCTCTCCTGTTCGCGTCTTGATATCCTTTCGGAATCTAGAAGTCTCTTGACAGAGCCCGCTATCTCCTTCCTTTTCTTCATTGGGATGGAGAAACTGTGTGACAAAAGGTCCCAGTGGATTCCCAGCCACTGGAACTTTTGGGATGGAGAAAGTCGAGACTTTTTCTTGTTGATCTTGAAGCCTAGGTACTCTAGGAACTGGATCACCTGACTGGAAGCTTGCAAGCATTCGGTCTCGGATGCTGCCCACACCAGCCAGTCGTCCAGGTAGGCTACTACCTGAATTCCCTTTAGGCGTAATTGTTTGAGAGCTGCGCTCGCAAGCTTCGTGAAAATCCTTGGGGCTATGTTTAGCCCGAATGGCATGGCTCTGAAGGCGTACAGTTTCCGTTGTAGCCTGAACCCTAGGTAGGGGGAGAGTCGACGGCTGATTGGAATGTGCCAATAGGCGTCTGACAAGTCTATAGAGACTGAGTATGCCCTCTTGGGCAGTAAGGTCCTTATGTGTTGCAGTATTAGCATCTTGAATTTGCAATTCACTATGAACTTGTTGAGTGGTGACAAGTCCAGAATGACTCTGAGTTTTTCCGAGTCTTTCTTGGGAACACAAAACAGCCTCCCTTGGAATTTGATGGACTTCACCTTTCGGATCACATTTTTCTCCAACAGTTCTTGAACGTACTCCTCCAAAATGGGGGTGGAGTGTTGGAAAAACCGAAGGCATGGGGGTGGAGTGCTGTACCAGCTCCAACCCAGTCCATTCTTGAGTAGGCTTTGGGCCCAGGGATCGAAGGTCCAGCGATCCCAAAATTTCATCAGTCTCCCTCCTACCGGTATCATTTCACTTGGACTGCCGTCCTGAGGTCTTGCCTCCCTGACCACGACCACCTCTGAATCCCCTTCCCCTTGAGGGGCGCCTAGACGAGCCTCTGGCTGCTCCTCTAGGTTTTGCACGAAAGGAAGAAGACTGTCCTTCGAACGTTGGGGCGAATGTGGTTGACTGACCTGGCACAGCCTGGGGTACCCACTGAAAGGCAGTCGGGGTTTGTGCCACCATCTGGGGCACTGGAGGCAAAGGCAATTGCAGTTGCTGTTGCTGTCTATAAGGCTTGGCTGGCCGAAATGGTAGCCTAGTCTTCATATTCTTCCTCTTTGGTTGAGGACCTTCATCCGGGGAAGATTTTCTTTTGATAGCCAGGCCCCACTTCTGGAGAAGATTTCTATTCTCCACGGCGGCCTTATCAACAACCTCTTTGACCACATCGGTAGGGAAAAGGTCTTTTCCCCAAATGTTGGAGGAGATTAACTTCCTTGGCTCGTGTCTCACCGAAGCCCCGGTGAACACGAACTCCCTGCAAGCTCTCCTTGCCTTGACGAAGCTATAAAGGTCCTTCGTCACTGTGGCTAAGTGAGACTTAGCCACTACCATGAACATTTCATGGACCTTGGGGTCACTTGCCATCGTCTCGAGAGTAGTCTGATGAGACATTGAGGCAGCCAGTCTTTCTTTTGTCTCGAACTCTCTTCGTAAAAGAGATTCGGACAGCTTGGGGAGGTCCTCGCCGAATTGCCGTCCGGCAATATCAGCCTCCAACTTTCCCACTGAGAATGTCAGATGGACATCCTTCCAGTCTTTGTGGTCCATAGGTAGGGCCAGCGACAAGGGTTTACACTCCTCCAGGGAGGGGCAAGGCTTGCCGGCCTCGACTGCCTTTAGGACAGCCGCAAACCCTTTCTGTAAAAAGGGGAAGGCTCTATCAGGAGAGGACACAAACGAAGGGAGCTTCTTGCTCAATGCAGCTACCTTCGAATTCGAGAAGCCCCTCTCTTTCATCGAGGATGAAAGTAGGGCTTGAGCCTTAGCGTGGTCCATAATAATGACCTCCTTCGGCTCTGTCTCCTCCCTTGAAGCTGGTTCTTTTCTCAGCCGGACATAGCAGTCCGGATATGATGCCTTGCTGGGCCAGAATTCTACCTCCTCTAGGGGAACTGAACCCAGCTTATCCGAGATGACGATCTTTCCAGTCGTCATCGGCATGTGCTCAGCATACCTCCATGGGTTAGCATCTGAGCATATGGGAAGGTCTTTCACATTGAGCCTTTTCCGGGGCCCATGTGATTCTGCCAGGGACTGCATACGCAGTTCCATTGCAGCCGCCTTCTCCTGATTCTCCTTCTGCATTTGTTGGATCATTCCAACAATCGAAGAGAGGGCCTGTCCCAGTTCTACTGGGAGGCCAGGCGATGTTGAGGGGATAGGCTCCGGCATCTGAACCGGAGTAGCCGACACCTCGTCGACCTCATCCTCTACGACATCCGGGGTTTGAACTTGATCGTGACCTTCTGCCAGGAGGTCTTCTTCCAAACGTTCGTCCAGGTCAGACATCCTGTCACACAACTGGATGTCTTGCATCGCATCTGCGACTTCCTCGTCCACCTGGACTTGATCTTGAAGGATCTCCTCTTGAGGCTGGGGAATCACTGCCTCAGCTGATGCCTGGGGAAAAAGATACGCCCTCATCTTCTCACTTGGAAGATAAGGGCCAGAGGTGTTCTTCTTGAAGCCCCTTACCCAAGTACGAAGCTTTTCCCTAGCTATATCCCTTGATTCCGCCGTTCTAGGGGAATCAAAAGCCTCAGTAATCAGGTTAGTGCATACAGTACATACCTGAGGGTCCCAATACTGGAGATCATCCTTGGAGACAGCGCATGCTGCGTGTCTCCTACAACACTCATGTCCGCAGAGGTTCTTGCTGCGGACATTGCAGAAAACATTTCCGCACTTCGGAGGGTCCTCCTGTAAAGAGAAGAAATTTCCATGAGTATCAAGTGAACTATGTATCACTGGATATGCATAGTATAGCATAACAATTCATAAATGAAAGACACACACTTGTGTTTCCCTCACAACCCATTGCTGCAGCCTTCCAGATAATAAAATCAAAATGGTTTATCTCTACTAGAGTAACCAATGCAAGGTTTCCAGAGGAAACAGGTGGAGCTCACACCTAGGCAATGATTTTAAAATCCTGGATAATAGACGGGGAAGAACTCTGCTTCCTGTCTGAGGGCAACAGCAAAGGGCTGTGCAAGAAAACACAATAGTGTTAGAAGATACAGTGCTGTACCTAAACTTTTACTATAGTTTTCTTCTTACTGTATATGCTATACAGAAGAATAATAGTACAGTATAGGAGGATGTGTGCCGGCCTGCCTTTGCCGGCCGGCACACACCACAATTAGCTTTAAAGTATACTACTTAACAGCTATAGGGCGGCAGCCCTCTGGTTCAAATGCCTGTGCCGGCGGCAGCAGCTGCCGGCCAGCAACAGCCAGTGTTGGCCGGCAATGATTGCCGGCCAGCAACTACACAAGGTAGTACCCAGCTGCCGGCCACACTCTTGGTGACCGGCAGACAAGGACTGACATAAGCCGGCCGGCAAAGGTACAAGACCGATGCCAGCCGGCAGCAAAAGAACCAGAAGACTACACCTGCCCGGCTGCCGGCCTCATAGGCCGGCAGCCGGGACAGGTACAGCACTAGAAGAAAATAGAATGGATGCCGGGATAAGAGTGTACACAACCCCCCAAGCCCGGCAACCGAAAGAGTGCATATAAGGAAGGGGAGAAACTTAATTCAGGCTTCCTTGACCAATGCCGTCCGGCTCTGCCGGCAGGCATTGATGAGGGACCAAGAGAGGTCCGGGCAGCACTCGAAAACATAAGACCCTTGCCGTCCAGCGTCTCTGCCGGCCGGCAATGGGCTTAGTCAATCCAAATCCCAACCTATACTAGGTCCAGAAGTAGAATGACATATGGTACAGTAATACCCCTGCCGGCCAGCTCTGCCGGCCGGCAAGGTACAGTACAGTAATGGCTAGGCCATTACGGAGATAGAGGGGGAAGGGACAAGAGGGTCCTGCCAACCTTGCTTTAGTGACAGATCACCCGCAGCCAAGAACTTTGTCTTAGCCTAAGGGAGATCTAAGGGAAAGGGCCAGCGCAGTAGTATAATACCTGCCAGCTTCCAAAGCACCAAAGCAAGGAAGGCGTTGCTAC
>NC_090766.1:1696001-1703501 GCF_036898095.1 Palaemon carinicauda | reverse complement strand
TCAGCTATGGTAAGCAGCTCTTCTAGGAGGAGGACACTCCAAAGTCAAACCATTCTTCTATGGTCTGGGGTAGTGCCATAGCCTCTGTACCATGGTCTTCCACTGTCTTGGGTTAGAGTTCTCTTGCTTGAGGGTACACTCGGGTACACTTCTCTCTAGTTTCTCTTCCTCTTGTTTTGTTAAAGTTTTTATAGTTTTTATAGGAAATATTTATTTTAATGTTGTTACTATACTTAAAATATTTTATTTTTATTTCCTTTCCTCACTGGGCTATTTTCCCTGTTGGAGATCTTGGGCATATAGCATCCTGCTTTTTCAAGTAGGGTTGTAGCTTAGCATTTGATAATAATTTCGGAGATCTTGGGCTTATAGCATCCTGCTTTTCCAACTAGGGTTGTAGCTTAGCATTTAATAATAATTTTGGAGATCTTGGCCTTATAGCATTTTGCTCTTCCAACTAGGGTTGTAGCTTAGCATTTAATGATAATTTTGGAGATCTTGGCCTTATAGCATCCTGCTTTTCTAACTAGGGTTGTAGCTTAGCATTTAATAATAATTTTGGAGATCTTGGCCTTATAGCATCCTGCTTTTCCAACTAGGGTTGTAGGTTAGCATTTAATAATAATAATAATGATAATAATAATAATAATAATAATTGTAATTGTAATAGTAATAATAATAATAATTAATAATGATTAATAATAATAATTAATAGTAATGATTAATAATTAATAATAATAATAATAATAATAATAATAATAATAATAATAATAATAATAATAATAATAATAATCAGATTGCCTTGGAGTCATTTTTAACGAGGAAGAGTTGAGCAACAATAATCACTATTTACACGTCATGAATTATGGCGGAATTATACACGATAGCGTCGGTGATAATTGTCAAGTGATTAACAGTGAAGGTGATTATGCTAATTGAGTAGTTGAGACAGCTGGTCAATCTGTTAGAAGATGTCTGTTGAAGGTGTCATTTAAGGCGTTTGATTGTTTGCATCAAAGAGTTTATTATTATTATTATTATTATTATTATTATTATTATTATTATTATTATTATTATTATTATTATTACTTGCCAGGCTACAACCCTAGTTGGAAAAGCAGAATGCTACAAGCCCATTATTATTATTATTATTATTATTATTATTATTATTATTATTATTATTATTATTATTATTATTACTTGCCAGGCTACAACCCTAGTTGGAAAAGCAGAATGCTACAAGCCCATTATTATTATTATTATTATTATTATTATTATTATTACTTGCCAGGCTACAACCCTAATTGGAAAAGCAGAATGCTACAAGCCCATTAGTATTATTATTATTATCATTATTATTATTATTATTATTATTATAATAATAATTATTATTATTATTATTATTATTATTATTATTATTACTTGCCAGGCTACAACCCTAGTTGGAAAAGCAGAATGCTACAAGCCCATTATTATTATTATTATTATTATTATTATTATTATTATTATTATTATTATTATTATTATTATTAATATTACTTGCCAGGCTACAACCCTAGTTGGAAAAGCAGAATGCTACAAGCCCATGGGCTCCAACAGGGAAAATAGCCCAGTGAGGAAAGGAAACAAGGAAAAATGAAATATCTTACGAACAGTAACAACATTGAAATAAAGGGTTAAAAGGCGGCTCATGAATGACAGTCAAAGGACAGTGACATTGCCCTATCAAGCAGGACAATGCCCTTGAGACTGACCATAGATACATATGATCAGCACCCAAGTTAGGACCAAGGAGGGTCAGGCAAAGGGGTGCTGATGCCTCAGCAGATAGACCTATAGGCTCCCCCAAAACCCCTCATCCTTAGCTCACAAGGATGGTGAGGTTTCAGCGACCAAAGAAACTAACGAGTTTGAAAGGGACTCGAACCACAGGCTGGCGTTCACCGGTCAGGGATGTTACCAGGGTATCAAATATTCTTTGCAATGAGTTTGAGCGGGACTCGAACTCCAGTCTGTCGTTCACCGGTCAGGGATGTTACCAGGGTATCAAATATTCTTTGCAATGAGTTTGAGCGGGACTCGAACTCCAGTCTGTCGTTCACCGGTCAGGGATGTTACCAGGGTATCAAATATTTTTTGCAATGAGTTTGAGCGGGACTCGAACTCCAGTCTGTCGTTCACCGGTCAGGGATGTTACCAGGGTATCAAATATTCTTTGCAATGAGTTTGAGCGGGACTCGAACCCCAGTCTGTCGTTCACCAGTCAGGGATGTTACCAGGATATCAAATATTCTTTGCAATAAAGATGTTTTTTATCGTATTTTAATGAATCCACTTCGGTTTTCTGCCTGCATCTTCTTCGATCAAAAGATTAACTACTGCACTATTATTGTTCAGTGGCTACTTTCCTTTTGGTAAGGATAGAAGACTTTTTAGCTATGGTAAGCAGTTCTTCAAGGAGAAGGACGCTCCTAAATCAAACCATCGTTCTCTAGTCTTGGGTAGTGCCATAGCCTCTGTACCATTGTGTTCTACTGTCTTGGGCTAGAGTTACTTTGTTTGAGGGTACACTCGAGCACACTATTCTATCTTATTTCTCTTATTCTTGTTTTTTTTTTTTTTTTAAGTTTTTATAGTTTATGTAGGAAATATTTATTTTAATGTTGCTATTGTTCTTGAAGTATTTTATTGTTAATTAATTCTCTTGTAGTTTATCTATTTCATTCGTTTCCTCAGTGGGATATTTTCCCTGTTGGAGCCCTTATGCTTATAACATCCTGCTTTTCCAATTAGGGTTGTAGCTTAGCAAGTAATAATAATAATAATAATAATGATAATGATTATATAAATGATAATACAAATGACAATATAACTAACGGATAATATTAATGATATTAATAATAATTATGAGACAAAGTGATCTATTCAATTTTGCTCTAACCCAATAATTTTGCTTTCTCTCTCTCTCTCTCTCTCTCTCTCTCTCTCTCTCTCTCTCTCTCTCTCTCTCTCTAACTGGTTCTATCATCATCCCCTCCCCCTTCACCTGAAATCCCTTTCATTGTACCACTTCTCATTATCAGTTGTTTCACATTCTGTTTATCAAGGATCGATTGGATGGTTTTGATCAAATTGTAATGTATTTTACCCAATATTAAATAAGTAATAATTTGATTAACTTGTTGAAGCAATTTGATGAGATTTTTTTTCACCAATATTTAACATTACGAGAGAGAGAGATCGCCTTATATTTGCTGGTTATATGATTATATTTGCTGGTTACATCGTTGTATTTGCTGGTTATATGATTGCATTTGCTGGTTATATGGTTATATTTGCTGGTTATATGGTTGCATTTGCTGGTTATATGGTTATATGGTTATATTTTCTGGTTATATCGTTGTATTTGCTGGTTATATTGTTGCATTTGCTGGTTATATTGTTGCATTTGCTGGTTATATGGTTATATTTGCTGGTTATATGGTTGCATTTGCTGGTTATATGGTTATATTTTCTGGTTATATCGTTGTATTTGCTGGTTATATTGTTGCATTTGCTGGTTATATTGTTGCATTTGCTGGTTATATGGTTATATTTTTTGGTTATATTGTTGCATTTGCTGGTTATATGGTTATATTTGCTGGTTATATTGTTGCATTTGCTGGTTATATGGTTATATTTGCTGGATATATTGTTGCATTTGCTGGTTATATTGTTGCATTTGCTGGTTTTATGGTTATATTTTCTGGTTATATCGTTGTATTTGCTGGTTATATTGTTGCATTTGCTGGTTATATTGTTGCATTTGCTGGTTATATGGTTATATTTGCTGGTTATATCGTTGTATTTGCTGGTTATATTGTTGCATTTGCTGGTTACATGGTTATATCGTTGTATTTGCTGGTTATATTGTTGCATTTGCTGGTTATATTGTTGCATTTGCTGGTTATATGGTTATATTTTCTGGTTATATCGTTGTATTTTCTGGTTATATTGTTGCATTTGCTGGTTATATTGTTGCAGTTGCTGGTTGTATGGTTATATCGTTGTATTTGCTGGTTATATTTTTGCATTTGCTGGTTATATGGTTGCATTTTCTGGTTATATGATTGCATTTGATGGTTATATGATTGCATTTGATGGTTATATGGTTGCATTTGCTGGTTATATGGTTGCATTTGATGGTTATATGATTGCATTTGATGGTTATAGGGTTTGATTATATGGTTTAACAGATGTACAGTAAATCTAGTACACCCTGGAACTTTTTTTTTTTTATTCACGAACAAATTTTTTTGTTTTATTTACGAACAAAGTTTTTTTTTTTTTATTTACGAACAAAGTTTTTTTTTATTTACGAACAAAGTTTTTTTTTTAATTACGAACAAAGTTTTTTTTTTTTTTTAATTACGAACAAAGTTTTTTTTTATTTACGAACAAAGTTTTTTTTTTAATTACGAACAAAGGTTTTTTTTTATTTACGAACAAAGGTTTTTTTTTATTTATTTACGAACAAAGGTTTTTATTCTTACGAACAAAGTTTTTTTTTTTTTTTTTTTAAGAACAAACGTTATACTTAGTTTCACTTTTTCTTTCACTGTCTTCTTTCTGTTATGTGATTGTGGCTGGTTTATTATGTCAAAAACGAGGCAGTAACAATTGAGTTTTGTTATTTTATATTGAAAATAGAGAAGAAAAAAAAATGTGTATCTTGATTATTTTTCAAACTTGTTTATTGGCATCTTCCTCGTTAATTTCTCATTAGTGCGTTCACTTCGAGTGATTTGGCAAACACTTCATGTGCTTCTATCATCAAATATTTAATGTTATTCGAATGAGATAATTAATCCAAATATTATTTATTTTACCTACACTAATATATCCAAGCCCCTGGGATTATAGCATCCTGCTTCACCCACTAGGGTTGTAGCTTAGCAAGTAATAATAATAATGATAGTAATAATAATAATAATATTAATAATTAATAATGATAATAATTAATCATTAACTATTAATTATTGATTAATAATTATTAATTATTGATTATTAATTATTAATAATTATTGATTATTAATTATTTATTAAATTTTAATTATTAATTATTGATTATTAATTATTTATTAATTACTGACTATTAGATCAAGGCATATAAGTTTCAGGAGCTGGATTCCCTAAATATGCTAATTTTTTTTTTTTATTTTTTTTTTTAGTAGTTACCGTATATTATTTTATTACTGCATTGTATCAAATTATTAGCCTTTGGAAATTCGAATAATTTACAAAGGTTATGTATTCACCCCTGTGCGTTTCTTACTTTAATTGTTTGCTTGATTGTGAGCAACTTTACACAAAAACTACTGTACCAATCTTGACCAAACCTGGTAGTCATGTTGGGTATGACCCAATGACGACTCTGTAACATTATGGATAAAGTATATCAAAGTACAAGTACGCAGCATTAATTTGAACATAATCCCAATGTTAAGTAAAAAGAAAATATTTTATTAATTTTTTTTTTGTTTGTTTGTTTGTTTGTTTGTTAACAACATTACCCAAAAACTACTGAACCAATTTCATCGAAACTTGGTGTACATGTAGGACATGACCCAAGGACAAATCCATTAGATTTTGAAGAAATTACATCGAAGTAAAAGTAGGCAGTGGAATTAAGAGTAAAAATAAGACTGCTCGGCAAGGCGGAGGCATGCTCTCTACTGAGCGCCCCTCTGTCCCTCTAGTTCTTCATGTTATTTTTTATTCATTCATAATCTTTTCTGAGGTACATCTAAGCTAAAAAATCTTTTGAGCGGGTAACGATTACAATGGTCAGTCCTTAGGATGGGGCACTTGTGGAATTTATCGTGTGTATATATATATATATATATATATATATATATATATATATATATATATATATATAATGTAATCTAGTATAATATATATAAAGATATGTAGAATAAAACATATAGATATATAGAAATGTATACAGTATATACCTCTCTCTCTCTCTCTCCTCTCTCTCTCTCTCTCTCTCTCCTCTCTCTCTCTCTCTCTCTCTCTCTCTCTCTCTCTCTCTCTAACTCTATATATATATATATATATATATTTATATATATACTTTTATATATATATGTATATATACATATATATATATATATATATATATATATATATATATATATTTATATATATATATATATATACATATATATATACATACATACATACACACATGTGTGTATAATCATTGGTGTCTTGACTGAATGAGAAAGGGTGGGAAATGGAAAGTTAAGTCTATAGGGTTTCGTAATTGGGGCTGATGACCCAGGATACGGGTCTTCCCCAATTGAGTGCGTACACTCATGACCCGTTTTCATTGAAGTCTGTCTTAGAAAATGGACTTTTATTTTAGATTTCAGTTTTTTTTTTCAATTGATATATATATATATATATATATATATATATATATATATATATATATATAGATTCGAAATGATATAGAATAAAACTTTTTATTTTTTTTAGTTTGAATATGAATTTCAGTAATTTTTTTTATTTGTTTAGTTTGGATATGAATTTCAGTAATATATATCTTTATATATACTGTATAAGTATATATATATATATATATATATATATATATATATATATATATATATATATATATATATATATATATATATATATAATATATATATATATATATATGTATATACTGTATATATATATATATATATATATTTTCTTTTTTTTTTTTGGTTAGAATTTCCAAAGTTCTAAATTGCAGTTTATGTTTTTATGTTAAACAGGCTGACATAAGTCTCTTTTTTATAGTTCAATATATGAAAGTTCTGTTTTAATATTGTTACTGTTCGTAGAATATTTTATTTTAATTGTTCATCAACTCTCCTGTAATTTATTTTGTTTTATTTATTTCCTTGTTTGCTTTCCTAACACGGCTAGTTTTTCCTTTTGGAGACCTTGGGCTTATAGCATCCTTCTTTTGCAACTAGGGTTCTAGCTTAGCTCATAATAATAATAATAATAATAATAATGATATTAATAATAATATTAATATTAATATTGATATTGATATTGATAATAATAATAATAATAATAATAACAATAATAATAATAGTAATATGAATATTAATATTGATATTAATATTATTAATAATTATAATATTGATATTGATATTTATATTGATATTAATATTGTTATTTGAGGATTTAATAATTAATTAATTAATTAATAATAATAATAATAATAATAATAATAATAATAATAATAATAATAATAATAATAATAGCAGCTGCATACTGAGTTGGTGATGAAGAATATAGATAATTTCAGAAATTTTTAAATCTTAAAAATTGATAAGAATTATTTGGTTTCGTAAAATTAATAATATTTCCCAATATATTTTTTTAGTATTAAATAAGGGAAGAATAAAGATGAATTTTGGGGGTCAAAGGCTCACAATAGAAATTTTATTTTCC
>NC_090766.1:1623064-1693064 GCF_036898095.1 Palaemon carinicauda | reverse complement strand
ACAACAGAAATTTAAATTTATGATTTTTATAGTATTTTTCGCACATTTCAATGTATCCCATATGTCACCTCATTAAGGAATATGTTTATCATGATTGATTGATTGATTTGAAGCTTTCTGTCACCCTGACATCTAAGATCATTGACGCCAAATGTTTATCATGAAATACCTTTCAAAATGTGGGAATATTATTTTCACAGTGTAAGATTGTATCAAGTATCAATTAAAGTTATTCAAATTATTCTACTGAGACCCATACATATAGATTTCAACAGAATAAAGGCTAAAAAAAGCCATTAACTTCAAAAATCTACTGTTTTCCTTTCCACATTCTCTCTCCATCTAACTGTGGCCAACACTACTTGAGTAGCAACTGGTTTAAAGGTTACTCATGAATGGCAGAGGCAAGGGACAGGAAAATGTCCTAGAGACTAACCAGCGCCTAAGGTCACTCTCCATCAAGCTAGGACCAGTGATTGCCAGGTAATGGCAATGGCCAGGTAATGGCAAGGGCAAGGGACAGGACAATGTCCTACAGACTAACCATATATATGATCAGTGCCTAAGGTCACTCTCCATCAAGCTAGGACCAGGGAGAGCCAAGTAATGGCAGGGACAAGGGACAGGACAATGTCCTAGAGACTAAACATATATATGATCAGCGCCTAAGGTCACTCTCCATCAAGATAGGACCAGGGAGGGCCAGGTAATGGCAGGGGCAAGGAACAGGACAATGTCCTAGAAACTGACCATATATATATATATATATATATATATGATCAGTGCCTAAGGTCACTCTCCATCAAGCTAGGACCAAGGAAGGCCAGGTAATAGCAGGGGCAAGGGACAGGACAATGTCCTAAAAACTTACTATATATATGATCAGTACCTAAGGTCACTCTCCATCAAGCTAGGACCAGTGATTGTCAGGTAATGGCAATGGCCAGGTAATGGCAAGGGCAAGAGACAGGACAATGTCCTACAGACTAACCATATATATGATCAGTGCCTAAGGTCACTCTCCATCAAGCTAGGACCAGGGAGAGCCAAGTAATGGCAGGGACAAGGGACAGGACAATGTCCTAGAGACTAAACATATATATGATCAGCGCCTAAGGTCACTCTCCATCAAGATAGGACCAGGGAGGGCCAGGTAATGGCAGGGGCAAGGAACAGGACAATGTCCTAGAAACTGACTACCATATATATATATAATATATATAATAAGACCAAGGATAGGTAATGGCAGGGGCAAGGGATAGGACAATGTCCTAGAGACTAACCATATATATGATCAGCGCCTAAGGTCACTCTCCATCAAGCTAAGACCAAGGAGGGCCAGGTAATGGCAGGGGCAAGGGATAGGACAATGTCCTAGAGACTAACCATATATATGATCAGCGCCTAAGGTCACTCTCCATCAAGCTAAGACCAAGGAGGGCCAGGTAATGGCAGGGGCAAGGGATAGGACAATGTCCTAGAGACTAACCATATATATGATCAGCGCCTAAGGTCACTCTCCATCAAGCTAAGACCAAGGAGGGCCAGGTAATGGCAGGGGCAAGGGATAGGACAATGTCCTAGAGACTAACCATATATATGATCAGCGCCTAAGGTCACTCTCCATCAAGCTAAGACCAAGGAGGGCCAGGTAATGGCAGGGGCAAGGGATAGGACAATGTCCTAGAGACTAACCATATATATGATCAGCGCCTAAGGTCACTCTCCATCAAGCTAAGACCAAGGAGGGCCAGGTAATGGCAGGGGCAAGGGATAGGACAATGTCCTAGAGACTAACCATATATATGATCAGCGCCTAAGGTCACTCTCCATCAAGCTAAGACCAAGGAGGGCCAGGTAATGGCAGGGGCAAGGGATAGGACAATGTCCTAGAGACTAACCATATATATGATCAGCGCCTAAGGTCACTCTCCATCAAGCTAAGACCAAGGAGGGCCAGGTAATGGCAGGGGCAAGGGATAGGACAATGTCCTAGAGACTAACCATATATATGATCAGCGCCTAAGGTCACTCTCCATCAAGCTAAGACCAAGGAGGGCCAGGTAATGGCAGGGGCAAGGGATAGGACAATGTCCTAGAGACTAACCATATATATGATCAGCGCCTAAGGTCACTCTCCATCAAGCTAAGACCAAGGAGGGCCAGGTAATGGCAGGGGCAAGGGATAGGACAATGTCCTAGAGACTAACCATATATATGATCAGCGCCTAAGGTCACTCTCCATCAAGCTAAGACCAAGGAGGGCCAGGTAATGGCAGGGGCAAGGGATAGGACAATGTCCTAGAGACTAACCATATATATGATCAGCGCCTAAGGTCACTCTCCATCAAGCTAAGACCAAGGAGGGCCAGGTAATGGCAGGGGCAAGGGATAGGACAATGTCCTAGAGACTAACCATATATATGATCAGCGCCTAAGGTCACTCTCCATCAAGCTAAGACCAAGGAGGGCCAGGTAATGGCAGGGGCAAGGGATAGGACAATGTCCTAGAGACTAACCATATATATGATCAGCGCCTAAGGTCACTCTCCATCAAGCTAAGACCAAGGAGGGCCAGGTAATGGCAGGGGCAAGGGATAGGACAATGTCCTAGAGACTAACCATATATACGATCAGCGCCTAAGGTCACTCTCCATCAAGCTAAGACCAAGGAGGGCCAGGTAATGGCAGGGGCAAGGGATAGGACAATGTCCTAGAGACTAACCATATATACGATCAGCGCCTAAGGTCACTCTCCATCAAGCTAAGACCAAGGAGGGCCAGGTAATGGCAGGGGCAAGGGATAGGACAATGTCCTAGAGACTAACCATATATATGATCAGCGCCTAAGGTCACTCTCCATCAAGCTAGGACCAGTGAGGGCCAGGTAATGGCAGGGGCAAGGGATAGGACAATGTCCTAGAGACTAACCATATATATGATCAGCGCCTAAGGTCACTCTCCATCAAGCTAAGACCAAGGAGGGCCAGGTAATGGCAGGGGCAAGGGATAGGACAATGTCCTAGAGACTAACCATATATATGATCAGCGCCTAAGGTCACTCTCCATCAAGCTAGGACCAGTGAGGGCCAGGTAATGGCAGGGGCAAGGGATAGGACAATGTCCTAGAGACTAACCATATATATGATCAGCGCCTAAGGTCACTCTCCATCAAGCTAGGACCAGTGAGGGCCAGGTAATGGCAGGGGCAAGGGATAGGACAATGTCCTAGAGACTAACCATATATATGATCAGCGCCTAAGGTCACTCTCCATCAAGCTAAGACCAAGGAGGGCCAGGTAATGGCAGGGGCAAGGGATAGGACAATGTCCTAGAGACTAACCATATATATGATCAGCGCCTAAGGTCACTCTCCATCAAGCTAAGACCAAGGAGGGCCAGGTAATGGCAGGGGCAAGGGATAGGACAATGTCCTAGAGACTAACCATATATATGATCAGCGCCTAAGGTCACTCTCCATCAAGCTAGGACCAGTGAGGGCCAGGTAATGGCAGGGGCAAGGGATAGGACAATGTCCTAGAGACTAACCATATATATGATCAGCGCCTAAGGTCACTCTCCATCAAGCTAGGACCAGTGAGGGCCAGGTAATGGCAGGGGCAAGGGATAGGACAATGTCCTAGAGACTAACCATATATATGATCAGCGCCTAAGGTCACTCTCCATCAAGCTAGGACCAGTGAGGGCCAGGTAATGGCAGGGGCAAGGGATAGGACAATGTCCTAGAGACTAACCATATATATGATCAGCGCCTAAGGTCACTCTCCATCAAGCTAAGACCAAGGAGGGCCAGGTAATGGCAGGGGCAAGGGATAGGACAATGTCCTAGAGACTAACCATATATATGATCAGCGCCTAAGGTCACTCTCCATCAAGCTAGGACCAAGGAGGGCCAGGTAATGGCAGGGGCAAGGGATAGGACAATGTCCTAGAGACTAACCATATATATGATCAGCGCCTAAGGTCACTCTCCATCAAGCTAAGACCAAGGAGGGCCAGGTAATGGCAGGGGCAAGGGATAGGACAATGTCCTAGAGACTAACCATATATATGATCAGCGCCTAAGGTCACTCTCCATCAAGCTAAGACCAAGGAGGGCCAGGTAATGGCAGGGGCAAGGGATAGGACAATGTCCTAGAGACTAACCATATATATGATCAGCGCCTAAGGTCACTCTCCATCAAGCTAGGACCAAGGAGGGCCAGGTAATGGCAGGGGCAAGGGATAGGACAATGTCCTAGAGACTAACCATATATATGATCAGCGCCTAAGGTCACTCTCCATCAAGCTAAGACCAAGGAGGGCCAGGTAATGGCAGGGGCAAGGGATAGGACAATGTCCTAGAGACTAACCATATATATGATCAGCGCCTAAGGTCACTCTCCATCAAGCTAAGACCAAGGAGGGCCAGGTAATGGCAGGGGCAAGGGACAGGACAATGTCCTAGAGACTAACCATATATATGATCAGCGCCTAAGGTCACTCTCCATCAAGCTAGGACCAGTGAGGGCCAGGTAATGGCAGGGGCAAGGGACAGGACAATGTCCTAGAGACTAACCATATATATGATCAGCGCCTAAGGTCACTCTCCATCAAGCTAGGACCAGTGAGGGCCAGGTAATGGCAGGGGCAAGGGATAGGACAATGTCCTAGAGACTAACCATATATATGATCAGCGCCTAAGGTCACTCTCCATCAAGCTAGGACCAGTGAGGGCCAGGTAATGGCAGGGGCAAGGGACAGGACAATGTCCTAGAGACTAACCATATATATGATCAGCGCCTAAGGTCACTCTCCATCAAGCTAGGACCAGTGAGGGCCAGGTAATGGCAGGGGCAAGGGACAGGACAATGTCCTAGAGACTAACCATATATATGATCAGCGCCTAAGGTCACTCTCCATCAAGCTAGGACCAGTGAGGGCCAGGTAATGGCAGGGGCAAGGGACAGGACAATGTCCTAGAGACTAACCATATATATGATCAGCGCCTAAGGTCACTCTCCATCAAGCTAGGACCAGGAGGGCCAGGTAATGGCAGGGGCAAGGGATAGGACAATGTCCTAGAGACTAACCATATATATGATCAGCGCCTAAGGTCACTCTCCATCAAGCTAAGACCAGGAGGGCCAGGTAATGGCAGGGGCAAGGGATAGGACAATGTCCTAGAGACTAACCATATATATGATCAGCGCCTAAGGTCACTCTCCATCAAGCTAAGACCAGGAGGGCCAGGTAATGGCAGGGGCAAGGGATAGGACAATGTCCTAGAGACTAACCATATATATGATCAGCGCCTAAGGTCACTCTCCATCAAGCTAGGACCAGTGAGGGCCAGGTAATGGCAGGGGCAAGGGATAGGACAATGTCCTAGAGACTAACCATATATATGATCAGCGCCTAAGGTCACTCTCCATCAAGCTAGGACCAGTGAGGGCCAGGTAATGGCAGGGGCAAGGGATAGGACAATGTCCTAGAGACTAACCATATATATGATCAGCGCCTAAGGTCACTCTCCATCAAGCTAGGACCAGTGAGGGCCAGGTAATGGCAGGGGCAAGGGATAGGACAATGTCCTAGAGACTAACCATATATATGATCAGCGCCTAAGGTCACTCTCCATCAAGCTAGGACCAGTGAGGGCCAGGTAATGGCAGGGGCAAGGGATAGGACAATGTCCTAGAGACTAACCATATATATGATCAGCGCCTAAGGTCACTCTCCATCAAGCTAAGACCAAGGAGGGCCAGGTAATGGCAGGGGCAAGGGATAGGACAATGTCCTAGAGACTAACCATATATATGATCAGCGCCTAAGGTCACTCTCCATCAAGCTAAGACCAAGGAGGGCCAGGTAATGGCAGGGGCAAGGGATAGGACAATGTCCTAGAGACTAACCATATATATGATCAGCGCCTAAGGTCACTCTCCATCAAGCTAGGACCAGTGAGGGCCAGGTAATGGCAGGGGCAAGGGATAGGACAATGTCCTAGAGACTAACCATATATATGATCAGCGCCTAAGGTCACTCTCCATCAAGCTAGGACCAGTGAGGGCCAGGT
Source organism: Palaemon carinicauda (assembly GCF_036898095.1). NCBI lineage: Eukaryota > Metazoa > Arthropoda > Malacostraca > Decapoda > Palaemonidae > Palaemon > Palaemon carinicauda. The sequence goes on along the minus strand of NC_090766.1, from coordinate 1,686,985 downwards.
AATGGCAGGGGCAAGGGATAGGACAATGTCCTAGAGACTAACCATATATATGATCAGCGCCTAAGGTCACTCTCCATCAAGCTAGGACCAGTGAGGGCCAGGTAATGGCAGGGGCAAGGGATAGGACAATGTCCTAGAGACTAACCATATATATGATCAGCGCCTAAGGTCACTCTCCATCAAGCTAAGACCAAGGAGGGCCAGGTAATGGCAGGGGCAAGGGATAGGACAATGTCCTAGAGACTAACCATATATATGATCAGCGCCTAAGGTCACTCTCCATCAAGCTAGGACCAAGGAGGGCCAGGTAATGGCAGGGGCAAGGGATAGGACAATGTCCTAGAGACTAACCATATATATGATCAGCGCCTAAGGTCACTCTCCATCAAGCTAAGACCAAGGAGGGCCAGGTAATGGCAGGGGCAAGGGATAGGACAATGTCCTAGAGACTAACCATATATATGATCAGCGCCTAAGGTCACTCTCCATCAAGCTAAGACCAAGGAGGGCCAGGTAATGGCAGGGGCAAGGGATAGGACAATGTCCTAGAGACTAACCATATATATGATCAGCGCCTAAGGTCACTCTCCATCAAGCTAGGACCAAGGAGGGCCAGGTAATGGCAGGGGCAAGGGATAGGACAATGTCCTAGAGACTAACCATATATATGATCAGCGCCTAAGGTCACTCTCCATCAAGCTAAGACCAAGGAGGGCCAGGTAATGGCAGGGGCAAGGGATAGGACAATGTCCTAGAGACTAACCATATATATGATCAGCGCCTAAGGTCACTCTCCATCAAGCTAAGACCAAGGAGGGCCAGGTAATGGCAGGGGCAAGGGACAGGACAATGTCCTAGAGACTAACCATATATATGATCAGCGCCTAAGGTCACTCTCCATCAAGCTAGGACCAGTGAGGGCCAGGTAATGGCAGGGGCAAGGGACAGGACAATGTCCTAGAGACTAACCATATATATGATCAGCGCCTAAGGTCACTCTCCATCAAGCTAGGACCAGTGAGGGCCAGGTAATGGCAGGGGCAAGGGATAGGACAATGTCCTAGAGACTAACCATATATATGATCAGCGCCTAAGGTCACTCTCCATCAAGCTAGGACCAGTGAGGGCCAGGTAATGGCAGGGGCAAGGGACAGGACAATGTCCTAGAGACTAACCATATATATGATCAGCGCCTAAGGTCACTCTCCATCAAGCTAGGACCAGTGAGGGCCAGGTAATGGCAGGGGCAAGGGACAGGACAATGTCCTAGAGACTAACCATATATATGATCAGCGCCTAAGGTCACTCTCCATCAAGCTAGGACCAGTGAGGGCCAGGTAATGGCAGGGGCAAGGGACAGGACAATGTCCTAGAGACTAACCATATATATGATCAGCGCCTAAGGTCACTCTCCATCAAGCTAGGACCAGGAGGGCCAGGTAATGGCAGGGGCAAGGGACAGGACAATGTCCTAGAGACTAACCATATATATGATCAGCGCCTAAGGTCACTCTCCATCAAGCTAAGACCAGGAGGGCCAGGTAATGGCAGGGGCAAGGGATAGGACAATGTCCTAGAGACTAACCATATATATGATCAGCGCCTAAGGTCACTCTCCATCAAGCTAAGACCAGGAGGGCCAGGTAATGGCAGGGGCAAGGGATAGGACAATGTCCTAGAGACTAACCATATATATGATCAGCGCCTAAGGTCACTCTCCATCAAGCTAGGACCAGTGAGGGCCAGGTAATGGCAGGGGCAAGGGATAGGACAATGTCCTAGAGACTAACCATATATATGATCAGCGCCTAAGGTCACTCTCCATCAAGCTAGGACCAGTGAGGGCCAGGTAATGGCAGGGGCAAGGGATAGGACAATGTCCTAGAGACTAACCATATATATGATCAGCGCCTAAGGTCACTCTCCATCAAGCTAGGACCAGTGAGGGCCAGGTAATGGCAGGGGCAAGGGATAGGACAATGTCCTAGAGACTAACCATATATATGATCAGCGCCTAAGGTCACTCTCCATCAAGCTAGGACCAGTGAGGGCCAGGTAATGGCAGGGGCAAGGGACAGGACAATGTCCTAGAGACTAACCATATATATGATCAGCGCCTAAGGTCACTCTCCATCAAGCTAGGACCAGGAGGGCCAGGTAATGGCAGGGGCAAGGGACAGGACAATGTCCTAGAGACTAACCATATATATGATCAGCGCCTAAGGTCACTCTCCATCAAGCTAGGACCAGTGAGGGCCAGGTAATGGCAGGGGCAAGGGACAGGACAATGTCCTAGAGACTAACCATATATATGATCAGCGCCTAAGGTCACTCTCCATCAAGCTAGGACCAGTGAGGGCCAGGTAATGGCAGGGGCAAGGGATAGGACAATGTCCTAGAGACTAACCATATATATGATCAGCGCCTAAGGTCACTCTCCATCAAGCTAGGACCAGTGAGGGCCAGGTAATGGCAGGGGCAAGGGATAGGACAATGTCCTAGAGACTAACCATATATATGATCAGCGCCTAAGGTCACTCTCCATCAAGCTAAGACCAAGGAGGGCCAGGTAATGGCAGGGGCAAGGGATAGGACAATGTCCTAGAGACTAACCATATATATGATCAGCGCCTAAGGTCACTCTCCATCAAGCTAGGACCAAGGAGGGCCAGGTAATGGCAGGGGCAAGGGATAGGACAATGTCCTAGAGACTAACCATATATATGATCAGCGCCTAAGGTCACTCTCCATCAAGCTAAGACCAAGGAGGGCCAGGTAATGGCAGGGGCAAGGGATAGGACAATGTCCTAGAGACTAACCATATATATGATCAGCGCCTAAGGTCACTCTCCATCAAGCTAAGACCAAGGAGGGCCAGGTAATGGCAGGGGCAAGGGATAGGACAATGTCCTAGAGACTAACCATATATATGATCAGCGCCTAAGGTCACTCTCCATCAAGCTAGGACCAAGGAGGGCCAGGTAATGGCAGGGGCAAGGGATAGGACAATGTCCTAGAGACTAACCATATATATGATCAGCGCCTAAGGTCACTCTCCATCAAGCTAAGACCAAGGAGGGCCAGGTAATGGCAGGGGCAAGGGATAGGACAATGTCCTAGAGACTAACCATATATATGATCAGCGCCTAAGGTCACTCTCCATCAAGCTAAGACCAAGGAGGGCCAGGTAATGGCAGGGGCAAGGGACAGGACAATGTCCTAGAGACTAACCATATATATGATCAGCGCCTAAGGTCACTCTCCATCAAGCTAGGACCAGTGAGGGCCAGGTAATGGCAGGGGCAAGGGACAGGACAATGTCCTAGAGACTAACCATATATATGATCAGCGCCTAAGGTCACTCTCCATCAAGCTAGGACCAGTGAGGGCCAGGTAATGGCAGGGGCAAGGGATAGGACAATGTCCTAGAGACTAACCATATATATGATCAGCGCCTAAGGTCACTCTCCATCAAGCTAGGACCAGGAGGGCCAGGTAATGGCAGGGGCAAGGGACAGGACAATGTCCTAGAGACTAACCATATATATGATCAGCGCCTAAGGTCACTCTCCATCAAGCTAGGACCAGTGAGGGCCAGGTAATGGCAGGGGCAAGGGACAGGACAATGTCCTAGAGACTAACCATATATATGATCAGCGCCTAAGGTCACTCTCCATCAAGCTAGGACCAGTGAGGGCCAGGTAATGGCAGGGGCAAGGGACAGGACAATGTCCTAGAGACTAACCATATATATGATCAGCGCCTAAGGTCACTCTCCATCAAGCTAGGACCAGGGAGGGCCAGGTAATGGCAGGGGCAAGGGACAGGACAATGTCCTAGAGACTAACCATATATATGATCAGCGCCTAAGGTCACTCTCCATCAAGCTAAGACCAGGAGGGCCAGGTAATGGCAGGGGCAAGGGATAGGACAATGTCCTAGAGACTAACCATATATATGATCAGCGCCTAAGGTCACTCTCCATCAAGCTAGGACCAGGGAGGGCCAGGTAATGGCAGGGGCAAGGGATAGGACAATGTCCTAGAGACTAACCATATATATGATCAGCGCCTAAGGTCACTCTCCATCAAGCTAGGACCAGTGAGGGCCAGGTAATGGCAGGGGCAAGGGATAGGACAATGTCCTAGAGACTAACCATATATATGATCAGCGCCTAAGGTCACTCTCCATCAAGCTAGGACCAGTGAGGGCCAGGTAATGGCAGGGGCAAGGGATAGGACAATGTCCTAGAGACTAACCATATATATGATCAGCGCCTAAGGTCACTCTCCATCAAGCTAGGACCAGTGAGGGCCAGGTAATGGCAGGGGCAAGGGATAGGACAATGTCCTAGAGACTAACCATATATATGATCAGCGCCTAAGGTCACTCTCCATCAAGCTAGGACCAGTGAGGGCCAGGTAATGGCAGGGGCAAGGGACAGGACAATGTCCTAGAGACTAACCATATATATGATCAGCGCCTAAGGTCACTCTCCATCAAGCTAGGACCAGGGAGGGCCAGGTAATGGCAGGGGCAAGGGACAGGACAATGTCCTAGAGACTAACCATATATATGATCAGCGCCTAAGGTCACTCTCCATCAAGCTAGGACCAGTGAGGGCCAGGTAATGGCAGGGGCAAGGGACAGGACAATGTCCTAGAGACTAACCATATATATGATCAGCGCCTAAGGTCACTCTCCATCAAGCTAGGACCAGGAGGGCCAGGTAATGGCAGGGGCAAGGGACAGGACAATGTCCTAGAGACTAACCATATATATGATCAGCGCCTAAGGTCACTCTCCATCAAGCTAGGACCAGGGAGGGCCAGGTAATGGCAGAGGCAAGGGACAGGACAATGACCTAGAGACCAACCATATATATGATCAGTACCTAAGGTCACTCTCCATCAAGCTAGGACCAGGGAGGGCCAGGTAATGGCAGGGGCAAGGGACAGGACAATGTCCTACAGACTAACCATGTATATGATCAGTGGCTAAGGTCACTCTCCATCAAGCTAGGACCAGGGAGGGCCAGGTAATGGCAGAGGCAAGGGACAGGACAATGACCTAGAGACAACCATATATATGATCAGTACCTAAGGTCACTCTCCATCAAGCTAGGACCAGGGAGGGCCAGGTAATGGCAGAGGCAAGGGACAGGACAATGTCCTAGAGACTAACCATATATATGATCAGTGGCTAAGGTCACTCTCCATCAAGCTAGGACCAGGGAGGGCCAGGTAATGGCAGAGGCAAGGGACAGGACAATGACCTAGAGACAACCATATATATGATCAGTACCTAAGGTCACTCTCCATCAAGCTAGGACCAGGGAGGGCCAGGTAATGGCAGAGGCAAGGGACAGGACAATGACCTAGAGACTAACCATATATATGATCAGCGCCTAAGGTCACTCTCCATCAAGCTAGGACCAGGGAGGGCCAGGTAATGGCAGAGGCAAGGGACAGGACAATGACCTAGAGACAACCATATATATGATCAGTACCTAAGGTCACTCTCCATCAAGCTAGGACCAGGGAGGGCCAGGTAATGGCAGAGGCAAGGGACAGGACAATGACCTAGAGACTAACCATATATATGATCAGCGCCTAAGGTCACTCTCCATCAAGCTAGGACCAGGGAGGGCCAGGTAATGGCAGAGGCAAGGGACAGGACAATGACCTAGAGACTAACCATATATATGATCAGTACCTAAGGTCACTCTCCATCAAGCTAGGACCAGGGAGGGCCAGGTAATGGCAGAGGCAAGGGACAGGACAATGTCCTACAGACTAACCATGTATATGATCAGTGGCTAAGGTCACTCTCCATCAAGCTAGGACCAGGGAGGGCCAGGTAATGGCAGGGGCAAGGGACAGGACAATGTCCTAGACTAACCATGTATATGATCAGTGCCTAAGGTCACTCTCCATCAAGCTAGGACCAGGGAGGGCCAGGTAATGGCAGGGGCAAGGGACAGGACAATGTCCTACAGACTAACCATGTATATGATCAGTGGCCTAAGGTCACTCTCCATCAAGCTAGGACCAGGGAGGGCCAGGTAATGGCAGGGGCAAGGGACAGGACAATGTCCTAGAGACTAACCATATATATGATCAGTGCCTAAGGTCACTCTCCATCAAGCTAGGACCAGGGAGGGCCAGGTAATGGCAGGGGCAAGGGACAGGACAATGTCCTAGAGACTAACCATATATATGATCAGTGGCCTAAGGTCACTCTCCATCAAGCTAGGACCAGGGAGGGCCAGGTAATGGCAGGGGCAAGGGACAGGACAATGTCCTAGAGACTAACCATATATATGATCAGTGCCTAAGGTCACTCTCCATCAAGCTAGGACCAGGGAGGGCCAGGTAATGGCAGGGGCAAGGGACAGGACAATGTCCTAGAGACTAACCATATATATGATCAGCGCCTAAGGTCACTCTCCATCAAGCTAGGACCAGGGAGGGCCAGGTAATGGCAGGGGCAAGGGACAGGACAATGTCCTAGAGACTAACCATATATATGATCAGCGCCTAAGGTCACTCTCCATCAAGCTAGGTCAAGGGAGAGCCAGGTAATGGCAGGGGCAAGGGACAGGACAATGTCCTAGAGACTAACCATATATATGATCAGCGCCTAAGGTCACTCTCCATCAAGCTAGGTCAAGGGAGAGCCAGGTAATGGCAGGGGCAAGGGACAGGACAATGTCCTAGAGACTAACCATATATATGATCAGCGCCTAAGGTCACTCTCCATCAAGCTAGGTCAAGGGAGAGCCAGGTAATGGCAGGGGCAAGGGACAGGACAATGTCCTAGAGATTAACCATATATATGACCAGCGCCTAAGGTCACTCTCCATCAAGCTAGGACCAGGGAGGGCCAGGTAATGGCAGGGGCAAGGGACAGGACAATGTCCTAGAGATTAACCATATATATGACCAGCGCCTAAGGTCACTCTCCATCAAGCTAGGACCAGGGAGGGCCAGGTAATGGCAGGGGCAAGGGACAGGACAATGTCCTAGAGATTAACCATATATATGACCAGCGCCTAAGGTCACTCTCCATCAAGCTAGGACCAGGGAGGGCCAGGTAATGGCAGGGGCAAGGGACAGGACAATGTCCTAGAGATTAACCATATATATGATCAGCGCCTAAGGTCACTCTCCATCAAGCTAGGTCAAGGGAGAGCCAGGTAATGGCAGGGGCAAGGGACAGGACAATGTCCTAGAGATTAACCATATATATGACCAGCGCCTAAGGTCACTCTCCATCAAGCTAGGTCAAGGGAGAGCCAGGTAATGGCAGGGGCAAGGGACAGGACAATGTCCTAGAGATTAACCATATATATGACCAGCGCCTAAGGTCACTCTCCATCAAGCTAGGACCAGGGAGGGCCAGGTAATGGCAGGGGCAAGGGACAGGACAATGTCCTAGAGACTAACCATATATATGATCAGCGCCTAAGGTCACTCTCCATCAAGCTAGGAAGGGAGGCCAGGTAATGGCAGGGGCAAGGGACAGGACAATGTCCTAGAGATTAACCATATATATGACCAGCGCCTAAGGTCACTCTCCATCAAGCTAGGACCAGGGAGGGCCAGGTAATGGCAGGGCAAGGGACAGGACAATGTCCTAGAGATTAACCATATATATGATCAGCGCCTAAGGTCACTCTCCATCAAGCTAGGACCAGGGAGGGCCAGGTAATGGCAGGGGCAAGGGACAGGACAATGTCCTAGAGATTAACCATATATATGACCAGCGCCTAAGGTCACTCTCCATCAAGCTAGGACCAGGGAGGGCCAGGTAATGGCAGGGGCAAGGGACAGGACAATGTCCTAGAGATTAACCATATATATGACCAGCGCCTAAGGTCACTCTCCATCAAGCTAGGACCAGGGAGGGCCAGGTAATGGCAGGGGCAAGGGACAGGACAATGTCCTAGAGATTAACCATATATATGACCAGCGCCTAAGGTCACTCTCCATCAAGCTAGGACCAGGGAGGGCCAGGTAATGGCAGGGGCAAGGGACAGGCCAATGTCCTAGAGACTAACCATATATATGACCAGCGCCTAAGGTCACTCTCCATCAAGCTAGGACCAGGGAGGGCCAGGTAATGGCAGGGGCAAGGGACAGGACAATGTCCTAGAGACTAACCATACATATGATCAGCGCCTAAGGTCACTCTCCATCAAGCTAGGACCAGGGAGGGCCAGGTAATAGCAGGGGCAAGAGACAGGACATGTCCTAGAGACTGACCATATATACATATGATCAGCACCAAAGGTCACTCTCCATAAGCTAGGACCAGGGAGGGCCAGGTAATGGCAGGGTCAAGAGACAGGATAATGTCCTAGAGACTAACCATATATATGATCAGTGCCTAAGGTCACTCTCCATCAAGATAGGACCAGGGAGGGCCAGGTAATGGCAGGGTCAAGAGACAGGATAATGTCCTAGAGACTAACCATATATATGATCAGTGCCTAAGGTCACTCTCCATGAACATAGGACCAAGGAGGGCCAGGTAATGGCAGGGTCAAGAGACAGGATAATGTCCTAGAGACTGACCATATATATGATCAGTGCCTAAGGTCACTCTCCATCAAGATAGGACCAGGGAGGGCCAGGTAATGGCAGGGTCAAGAGACAGGATAATGTCCTAGAGACTGACCATATATATGATCAGTGCCTAAGGTCACTCTCCATCAAGATAGGACCAGGGAGGGCCAGGTAATGGCAGGGTCAAGAGACAGGATAATGTCCTAGAGACTAACCATATATATGATCAGTGCCTAAGGTCACTCTCCATCAAGATAGGACCAGGGAGGGCCAGGTAATGGCAGGGTCAAGAGACAGGATAATGTCCTAGAGACTGACCATATATATGATCAGTGCCTAAGGTCACTCTCCATCAAGATAGGACCAGGGAGGGCCAGGTAATGGCAGGGTCAAGAGACAGGATAATGTCCTAGAGACTGACCATATATATGATCAGTGCCTAAGGTCACTCTCCATCAAGATAGGACCAGGGAGGGCCAGGTAATGGCAGGGTCAAGAGACAGGATAATGTCCTAGAGACTAACCATATATATGATCAGTGCCTAAGGTCACTCTCCATCAAGATAGGACCAGGGAGGGCCAGGTAATGGCAGGGTCAAGAGACAGGATAATGTCCTAGAGACTGACCATATATATGATCAGTGCCTAAGGTCACTCTCCATCAAGATAGGACCAGGGAGGGCCAGGTAAGGGGAGGGGCAAGGGACAGGACAATGTCCTAGAGACTGACCATAAGTCACTCTCCATCAAACTAGGACCAGGGAGGGCCAGGTAATGGCTGATAATGACTCAGCATGTAGACGACAAATAGGCTCCCGCAAACTGCCGATGCCTAGCTCACATAAATGGCGAAGTTGCAGACACAACTAGAAACCAGTTCAACAGATTTCCAGGCAAGGGACGGCTAGGGATAGTTCCAAACCACTAATACCTGGCTCACAAGGATGGTGAGGTTGCAGACACAACTAGAAACCATCGAGCTTGAGACAGGTACGAACACCAGTCCAACAGATATCCAGGTAGGGACTGCTATGGTCAAGAGGCACACTGGATTTTATGAATCCATTTATCTCTAGTCACTCTAAATTGTGAGTAAAGTTCACTTACCACAAAGAGAGAGAGAGAGAGAGAGAGAGAGAGAGAGAGAGAGAGAGAGAGAGAGAGAGAGAGAGAGAGAGAGAGAGAGGAATTCCTGATTTGCCAAATAATCCTCTCACTTGTGCCACCAAATCAGAGAGAGAGAGAGAGAGAGAGAGAGAGAGAGAGAGAGAGAGAGAGAGAGAGAGATATGAACTCCTTATCTCCCAGAAAATTCTGACTCCTCCCTCCAAATTAGAGAGAGAGAGAGAGAGAGAGAGAGAGAGAGAGAGAGAGAGAGAGAGAGAGAGAGAGAGAGAGAGAGAGAGAGGAACTCCTTATCTCCCAGAAAATTCTAACTCCTCCCTCCAAATCAGAACGAGAGAGAGAGAGAGAGAGAGAGAGAGAGAGAGAGAGAGAGAGAGAGAGAGAGAGAGAGAGAGAGAGAGAGAGCCTTACCTTATTGCCTTATTTTTTGTTTGGGTTCCCCCAGGTCCCTCAGTGTGAGGCACCTCGTATATCCACCAGAGAGTTGCTAATACATCTTCCGGTGTATTTTGCATCTTCCAGTCTTGGATGGTCTGGGATGCATCTTAGGTATTTATCGAGCTGATTTTTAAACGCATCTACGCTCACTCCTGATATGTTTCTTAGATGAGCTGGCAGCACATTAAATAGTCGCTGCATTATCGATGCTGGTGCGTAGTGGATTAATGTCCTGTGCGCCTTTCTCAGTTTACCTGGAATGCTTTTTGGTACTATTAATCTACCTCTGCTTTCTCTTTCTGATACTTTAAGCTCCATGATGTTTTCAGCAATTCCTTCTATTTGCTTCCATGCTTGTATTATCATGTAGCGTTCTCTTCTCCTTTCTAGACTGTATAGTTTTAAAAATTGCAGTCTTTCCCAGTAATCAAGGTCCTTAACTTCTTCTATTCTAGCAGTATAGGACCTTTGTACACTCTCTATTTGCGCAATATCCTTTTGGTAGTGTGGGTACCATATCACATTGCAGTACTCGAGTGTACTACGCACATAAGTTTTGTAAAGCATAATCATGTGTTCAGCTTTTCTTGTTTTAAAGTGTCTGAATAACATTCCCATTTTTGCTTTACATTTAGCCAACAGTGTTGCTATTTGGTCGTTGCATAACATATTCCTATTTAAAATTACACCACGGTCTTTAATTGCTTCCTTGTTTGTGATTGTCTCATTATTAGGTCCCTTGTATGCATACACCATTCCTTCTCTGTTTCAATAATTTATTGATTCGAATTTATCGGAGTTAAATACCATCCTATTTATCTCCGCCCAATCATATATTTTGTTTAGATCTCTTTGTAGTGAGTTCCTATCTTCATCACAAGTAATTTCTCTACTTATTCTTGTGTCATCGGCGAAACTTCTCACTACGGAGTTTTCAACATCACAGTCTATGTCTGAGATCATAATAACAAATAGCAGTGCAGCTAATACCGTACCTTGGGGCACACCAGATATTACCTGGGCTTCATCTGATTTCTCGTCATTTGCAACCACTATCTGTTTTCTGTTTTGCAGGAATTCTTTTACCCATTTTCCTATCTTTCCCACAATATTATGCTTTCTCATTTTTTTCTCCAATATGTTATGGTCTACCTTGTCAAAGGCTTTTGCAAAATCTAGATAGATCACATCTGTGTCTTTTTCATTTATCATATTATTGTATATGTTTTCATAGTGAGCTATCAGTTGGGTCTGTGTACTTTTTCCAGGTACGAAACCGTGTTGACCCATATTAAACAAATTATTTTTGACCAAATGGTTCATTATTTTCTTTTTTATTACCCTCTCATACACTTTCATAATATGTGATGTTAGACTAACAGGTCTATAATTGCTTGCCTCTAGTCTTGATCCACTTTTGAAAATTCTAACTCCTCCCTCCAAATCAGAACGAGAGAGAGAGAGAGAGAGAGAGAGAGAGAGAGAGAGAGAGAGAGAGAGAGAGAGAGAGAGATATGAACTCCTTATCTCCCAGAAAATTCTAACTCCTCCCTCCAAATCAGAACGAGAGAGAGAGAGAGAGAGAGAGAGAGAGAGAGAGAGAGAGAGAGAGAGAGAGAGAGAGAGAGAGAGAGGAAAATTCTGACTCCTCCCTCCAAATCAGAATGACCTAGAACCCCAAAAGCCAGGATCATGAAATAAGAAAGTGAACGGTGTTACAACAGTAATAAGGATTCAGTTATTTTCCCAAGCGTAACGCATGACGTAATTCGATGCGTTTCTTCCAGTCTTTGTTTGAAAATTAAAGCAAACTGACTGCAAAACTCTTTAAGTTTGCCTAAGGATGGTCGAAGGATGAGTCAGTGCAGAGAGACTAAGTGTAGGTCAGAGGTCATTGGGAAATTATGACCATTACTTCCACAGAGAAATTACGTCTCTTAATTTTCATGCAAACCCCGAAACAACTTGGTAAGGATTGTATCATGTCGTCTTACTACGCATTCCAGTCCCGTCCAACACAAAAACAGTTCCTTTATGGTTTATCAGAAATTCTATGGGATTCTAAAAAACAAGACATGCATTCACGGAGACTGGAGTGATCCTCCCTTTCTGTTAAGAGTAATCGTAAAAAGTACCTCTTCAGTCAAAAGTCAGGTAAAAGAAATTTGTAATAAATGTTCCTTCCTATATGCAAAAGCTAGATTATTACTATTATTACTTGCTAAGCTACAACCCTAGTTGGAAAAGCAGGATGCTATAAGCCCAGGGGCTCCACCAGGGAAAGTAGCCCAGTGAGGAAAGGAAAGAAGGAAAGATAAAATATTTTAAGATTGAAGATATTAAGGCTTTCAATAGGAAACTGAAGACTTTCTTGTTCTCAAAGTGCTTCGATAATGTGGATTTGATAATAAATAAGAAATATGCAGTCTGAAATGCTGAATGCTTTGGAATGTATACGATAAAATAACGATGAAGGTCCTGTAGAGAGTAGGGTTCCCCTGCTGTATAGGACCATATAAGCAGCCCTTAAAATAAATCAAGTAAAAAAATGTATACGATAAAATAACGATGAAGGTCCTGTAGAGAGTAGGGTTCCCCTGCTGTATAGGACCATATAAGCAGCCCTTAAAATAAATCAAGTAAAAAAAATACAATCTTCAGTATATCAGCTACTTGTCGTAAGCTAATACTTTCCATGACAAACTCTTACTGGTAGAAAAATAAGAATGTCATTAATGACCAAGGCAAAGAGATATGACAAACTTATAGATAGAAGATTAATAAAAATAATGTCATTAATTGCCAAGACAGAGTCCCACTTAAAACATAATAATAATACATACATATACCAAGGCACTTCACCAAAATTTTGGGGGGTAGCCAACATCAAACAAATGAAACAGAAAAGGGGACCTCTCCTCTCTACATTCCTCCCAGCCTGACAAGGGACTCAACCGAGTTCGGCTGGTACTGCTAGGGTGCCACAGCCCACCCTCCCCCATTATCCACCACAGATGAAGCTTCATAACGCTGAATCCCCTACTGCTGCTACCTCCGCGGTCATCCAAGGCACTGGAGGAAGCAGAAGAGCCTACCGGAACTGCGTCACAATCGCTCGCCATTCCTATTTCTAGCAACGTTCATCATCCGGAAACTTCCAGTGTACTGGCCTCCAGTACTGTACCAAATCCTCAGCCAGTCTGACAGGACACCCACAGTCAAATAAAGATTTGGAATACATAGGTATTGTCTATACGAGTTTGGAATGTTATTCCATCGATAAAATTTCAAGTATTGAATTCCTCCAAATAGTATTGTAAGTCTTCTCGATGATAAAAATATAACTACTGGAATTTGCTTTCGTTCAAAACCTCTAATCATACAGTTTTTCAAGCGTTATAAGAGAAAGCTAAATCTTTCGGTTTGTGAAACAAACTGAGAACCTGGTAAAATGTTACTTCAACGTGAACACAAATTCAGTCTATAATTCATTCAAAGTAGCAGAGTTTATCTAGAGTGCTAGTGACTCGTCAGTGGGTCCATCGGTAGGGGAAACTGCTTCTGTGTTCATTATTTTTTGAAGGGAGGATAATAATAAAGATGAACTAATCAAATGGGAAAGAAATTTTAGGCTGTCTGTCACCCTAAAAGAGAACCCATTAGCCTTTTATGCAATTAGTTCCTCTGCCTATGACACCAGTGACAGCAGACTCCCAATGTCCACTCCCCTACCCAACCACAAAGGGATTGTACCACCATGATTAGAGTGGCTCAAGTGTAAACTAAACCCAGAGTATATAAAGAATAACTCACCTACACTTTAATCAAGGTAGTAGGCAAATCCAACAGAATACCAAGAGTTCTCTCTCGAAAAAACGGCGGATCCCTGGAATCAGAGAACTAGGCCAGCAGATCCATGGAATCAGAGGACTAGACCAGCGGATCCCTGGAATCAGAGGACTAGGCCAGCAGATCCCTGGAATCAGAAGACTAGAACAGCGGATCCATGGAATCAGAGGACTAGACCAGCGGATCCATGGAATCAGAGGACTAGGCCAGCAGATCCCTGGAATCAGAAGACTAGAACAGCGGATCCATGGAATCAGAGGACTAGGCCAGCAGATCCCTGGAATCAGAAGACTAGAACAGCGGATCCATGGAATCAGAGGACTAGACCAGCGGATCCCTGGAATCAGAGGACTAGGCCAGCGGATCCATGGAATCAGAAGACTAGAACAGCGGATCCATGGAATCAGAGGACTAGACCAGCGGATCCCTGGAATCAGAGGACTAGGCCAGCGGATCCATGGAATCAGAGGACTAGACCAGCGGATCCCTGGAATCAGAGGACTAGGCCAGCGGATCCATGGAATCAGAAGACTAGAACAGCGGATCCATGGAATCAGAGGACTAGGCCAGCAGATCCCTGGAATCAGAAGACTAGAACAGCGGATCCATGGAATCAGAGGACTAGACCAGCGGATCCCTGGAATCAGAGGACTAGGCCAGCGGATCCCTGGAATCAGAAGACTAGAACAGCGGATCCATGGAATCAGAGGACTAGACCAGCGGATCCCTGGAATCAGAGGACTAGGCCAGCGGATCCATGGAATTAGAGGACTAGGCCAGCGGATCCATGGAATTAGAGGACTAGGCCAGCGGATCCCTGGAATCAGAGGACTAGACCAGCGGATCCATGGAATCAGAGGACTAGACCAGCGGATCCCTGGAATCAGAGGACTAGGCCAGCGGATCCATGGAATCAGAGGACTAGACCAGCGGATCCATGGAATCAGAGGACTAGACCAGCAGATCCCTGGAATCAGAGGACTAGGCCAGCAGATCCCTGGAATCAGAAGACTAGAACAGCGGATCCATGGAATCAGAGGACTAGACCAGCAGATCCATGGAATCAGAGGACTAGGCCAGCAGATCCCTGGAATCAGAAGACTAGAACAGCGGATCCATGGAATCAAAGGACTAGACCAGCGGATCCCTGGAATCAGAGGACTAGGCCAGCGGATCCATGGAATTAGAGGACTAGGCCAGTGGATCCATGGAATTAGAGGACTAGACCAGCGGATCCCTGGAATCAGAGGACTAGACCAGCGGATCCATGGAATCAGAGGATAGACCAGCGGATCCATGGAATCAGAGGAGTAGAACAGCGGATGCTTGGAATTAGAGGACTAGTATTTTACAATATTGTTCTACAATGTCAATGACATTTCTTTGGTCCAAATATTATCACGTAGTTGTCAAAACAACCAAAGTTCTCACAATCTGTATAAAAAAGTAATCTCACCTATGACACAGTAATATACTTAGTCCTAAAAAGCAATAACCAAAATTAATCAATTTAACTACTATTCTGAACATAGAATCAAGCTTCAAAGAGGGTAATTAGTTAAATGGGTCCTTAAACATATGGGATCATCAGAGCTACGCAAGGCTATTGGCAACGTCTGTCTTGAAATCCGAGTCGGGATTTCAATCCCTGCTCAAGACCCATAATTTTTAATAGTGTCTGCAACATCACCATCCTTGTAAGCTAAGGTTTGGAGGTCCCTATAGATCTACCTGCTGGGTCATCAGCAACCATTGCATGGCCCTCCATGGTCCTAGCTTAGATGGGGAGGGGGCTTGGGAGCTGATATGTACATGTGGTCGGTCTATGAGACACTGTCTTGTTCCTTGTTTCTGATGCTTATGATAGACCTTTGACCCCTAAAAGATAATGCAACTCTTTAATGATCCAATCTGTGGTAGACTACAGAGTTACTACTACAAGGTATCTTTTTTATTAGCAAAGATTACAGGAACCTTTACTACATTGTGTGACAACAAGAAAGCATCAATTGTAAAGCCTAGAATTATCTTAATGGTCACCACTTATATCTAGCAACTCATTTTTCCAAGTTGCTCTTTCTATCTCATTTTATACTTTACTTTAACAATATATCATACAATGACACTTTTAGGTAATGATCACATTTCTATCTATTAAAATTATTTAGTAATGACAATGCAAGACGGTCTTTACTCAATCAGCAATGTATTAGAATGGATTATAAAATTTAGACCTCAAGCCAAGCACTAGGGCATCAAGGCCATTCAGCGCTATACGATACAAATTAATCAACCATACCCGTACACTCATATCATTTGGTATCATTTCAACCTATACAACCAATCATAACACTTTCATACAATAACATCTAAATGTGAATAAGGAAACTTAAATATATAAATAAAAAAAATTATTCAAAGCTCATGATAAAACAATACTCTGTACCAATTTTTCAAGTTCAAGGCATTACAATTTTCCCCAAGGATAACTCTTAAAAGGTTTGTCCTGGAGTAAATGAATACTCCCCTGAAGATTAAAAATAGGACAACCTACTAAAATATGTTTGATATCAATAGCCATCAGACATGTACTGCATTACAAAGAGGGACTTGTCTCCCTTCCCCACTCTTCATTAAACAACTGAGTTGCATGTGCAAGGCCAATACGCAGCCTGGTTAAAATGATGTTATCCCTGCTACTTGTAGAATGACAAGGTGACCATTTATCCACCAAAGGGTGGACTTATTTCAATTTTGAAAATGTGTCTCACTTTTAAGGTCTTTGTAAGGAATACTTATGGGGGATGTGATAAGTAGCCCTGGAGCTTCCCTTAGGTGCCTTATCTACTCGTTCATTCCCATCCACACAAACGTGGGCTGGGATCCAACAGAAGTGAACACCGATATTCTTCCTAAACTGCAGCAGAACTAACCAGTCCTGCACCTCTTTTACTAAATGATGGGAACCAACAGAAGTAAACACCGATATTCTTCCTAGACTGCAGTCCTGTACCTCTTTTACTAAATGATAGGATCCAACAGAAGTGAACACCGATATTCTTCCTAAAATGCAGCAAAACTAACCAGTCATGCACCTCTTTTACTAAATGATGGGAACCAACAGAAGTGAACACCGATATTCTTCCTAGACTGCAGTCCTGTACCTCTTTTACTAAATGATGGGGTCCAACAGAAGTGAACACCGATATTCTTCTCCTAGACTGCAGAAGTACTAACCAGTCCTGCACCTCTTGCACTAAATTATGGGATGGCATAATTGGTTATGAATTGGATTACAGTATTGTGTTTGGGCCAGACGGTCAGATATCCGGGTCAGCGAAGTCATTCAGTAATCAATCAACAATGGATATTTACTTTCATATAATTTTTACAAAGCATTTCATGACAATCATGAAACATTGTGAAATAGAATGTAAAACATGTAGTTCTGAGCTTTTTTAATCTTCATTCCTTTCTTTCGACTCCAACTGTTGTCAACCAAAGGAATGTCATCTCAAAACTGCCTAACCTATCTCAACCAATAATACAAAGAACACTCCACTCGACTAGAGGAATGGATTCTCATATTTCAAAGCACAGACAAATGTTATAATGCATAAAGCACAACCCAGTACATAGTACTTGATTGCTACCATATATGTTGATGTGCACAACAGGTCAATTAGACAAATACCATACAACCTTCCTAACCTGGAGGTTAGTATTATTCTTCATATGGAATATCCATACAATTTGTGAAACCCTAACATGGAAAAATATTTCATATTTTTAAGCCAAGTGATTTGATTGATTGATTGATTTAAAGTTTTCAGGCATCCTGACATCTAAGGTCATTGACGCCGATTAAGCCAAGTGAAGTATAGTAATGTTTGTAAAAACAAAAATGTTTGTAAAAAAAAATGTGAGGCAGGAACAAATTATACATATTGTAAAGAATGAATACTCAACTTTCCAGATGGATGAAAGAAGCTGTAGAAAGCATAAAGATCCTTAGAAATCGATCATAAAATGTCAGATCAACAGGGAACACCACCGTAGCGAGGCGCTACAAATTAAGGAATGACTGCCAGAGGGAATTGGCGCGGTTGTGATACTCAATAGTAGTAGGGGAACTAGGGTAACCTCTGATGCGGCTACCCTTCTAATTCTGCCACGTATTCCCCTCGAAGCGTAAAGGCTATTCGGGGTGCAGATTGCCATGTGGCGTGTCAAGAATACGTCCCCTGATTATATACGATATCCTTGAGAGTAAATCTTAAGGGTACTCGCGCCAGAAGTTAGAATTCTGTGAAACCTTTGGTTTGATTCTCTGGGAATATCACTGTAGTCATATATACCCTTGGGAAGCTACAAAAGGAGCCTTCCATCAGGACGTCATGGCTTGAGCCAAAAAAAAAAAAAAAAATTTGCAAAAAAATATAGCACCTTCAATTCTCATCAAGGCAAGTGTAAATACATACCTAGGAAAAAACAATCACTCCATCAGGTAAATAAGAACCCAGCTATCTTGATCAATAATAATAAAAATAATGAAATACCAAAAAATCAATAAAAAAAAAAAGGGAAAAACCTTAACATTCTTACCAGTGTAACGCTGCAACGAGTAAAATGAAGAGAAAAAATGCACAAATAATTTTGTCTACAAAAAAAGCTCTGGTTCTATAAAATGTCAAACCATAATTCAAGTACTCACTCTACTTCTCATGAAGAACTCTGAAAAAGAAAGAAATGACATTAATTCAAAATGAACTAATAAAATCAAATACATTAACCGTAAAGAACTTTTTTCATACTGACAAAATATAATTATTATAATTTCTATGTACTGTTCTTCAAAGCCAAAGATTGACATATCTGTTTTGATGTTGTTACTGTTTTTAGAATGATTTATTGTTAATTTGTTCTCATCATTTATTCATTTCCTTATTTCCTTTCCTCACTGGGCTATTTTCCCTATTGGAGCCCTTGGGCTTATAGCATCTTGCTTTTCTAACTAGGGTTGTAGCTTGGCTAGTATTAATAATAAATAATAATAATTACCTAAGAATGAATGTATACAATCTGAACCATGCAAGATGTTTGTCATCGCAAATGTAATTAAGCTCAAATAATCCACATAAACTATTTTGAGTTGTACTGTACAGTATTGCTTATTTCTGGGCTCGACCTGTGTCGCTCCGTGAGATAGGGGGTGGGGAGATTTAGGGGTGGAGAGGGATAGTCGTGGTAGGAGGCAGCAGACGGGTGTAGGACGGCACCTCGTTATTCCAGGGGATGTTGATGAAGGAGAGGTCTAAATGGTGAGGGATCTATGGTCGTGGTTCAATCACGCCCCAGTTTTCTATACCGACACTCAAAGAGTGAGCGAGCTAGGTTTATTCCTGGCATTCCATGCATCCTTTTTTCTCTGGTATATTCAGCAATAACTATGCCTTAGAAATGGTGCTAGAGGAGCATTTCACTGGGCGACACAGGTTCCTCGCCCAGAAATAGATTTTTCCTTCGTCAAAATCCCTTTTCTATCTTGTCATCAAAATAATAAACTTTACCAAAAGTGAATACTGTATTCTTTAAAATATATGTCATAACTGAAAAGGCATAACCTAACAGCTCAGAATTGACCTGAAGTACGGTATTTGTTTTTAATTAAGTTTAAAACTTAAAATTTTTTTATAAATAGGCCAGACAGGTACTGAATTATAGTCACAAAGAGTTTACTATATACAAAATCTTATGTCACACAAGGTTAGTCCAAAAGGCCTTTTTCTTATAAAATTCAAAAGAACTACAGTACATTATACATCAAATACATTACCTAATACCTAAAAGGTAATAATTTACACCTCAAAAGGAATGACATTATACCTATTTTATTAAATCAACATGTAACAGGATACTGATGAGTTTCAACTTGGACAAAATTCTTTTCAGATATAGTACTGCATATATCTTTTAAACATTTACAGCCATTTTGTGCAATTTTTCAGGAGTATAGTACCTAATCTTCTATTTAGCCAGGTAAAGTATGACAAATTCGTAGATAATTTGTATTTTTCCTAACTATACAAACCTTGTTTAACTTGTATGTTGATGGAGTGGTGAGAGAGGTGAATGCTCAAGTGCTTGGACGAGGATTAAAACTGGTAGACGAGAATGACCATGAATGGGAGGTAAATCAGTTTTTGTTTGCGGATGATACTGTACTGGTTGCAGACACAGAAGAGAAGCTTGGACGATTAGTGACAGAATTTGGAAGTGTGTGTGAGAGAAGGAAGTTGAGAGTTAATGTGGGTAAGAGTAAGGTTATGAGATGTACGAGAAGGGAAGGTGGTGCAAGGTTGAATGTCATGTTGAATGGAGAGTTACTTGAGGAGGTGGATCAGTTTAAGTACTTGGGGTCTGTTGTTGCAGCAAATGGTGGAGTGGAAGCAGATGTACGTCAGAGAGTGAATGAAGGTTGCAAAGTGTTGGGGGCAGTTAAGGGAGTAATAAGAAATAGAGGGTTGAGCATGAATGTAGAGAGAGTTCTATATGAGAAAGTGATTGTACCAACTGTGATGTATGGATCGGAGTTGTGGGGAATGAAAGTGATGGAGAGACAGAAATTGAATGTGTTTGAGATGAAGTGTCTAAGGAGTATGGCTGGTGTATCTCGAGTAGATAGGGTTAGGAACGAAGTGGTGAGGGTGAAAATGGGTGTAAGAAATGAGTTAGCAGCTAGAGTGGATATGAATGTGTTGAGGTGGTTTGGCCATGTTGAGAGAATGGAAAATGGCTGTCTGCTAAAAAAGGTGATGAATGCAAGAGTTGATGGGTGAAGTACAAGAGGAAGGCCAAGGTTTGGGTGGATGGATGGAGTGAAGGAAGCTCTGGGTGATAGGAGGATAGATGTGAGCGAGGCAAGAGAGCGTACTAGAAATAGGAATGAATGGCGAGCGATTGTGACGCAGTTCCGGTAGGCCCTGCTGCTGCCTCCGATGCCTTAGATGACCGCGGAGGTAGGAGCAGTAGGGGATTCAGCATTA
Organism: Palaemon carinicauda; assembly: GCF_036898095.1. Lineage (NCBI taxonomy): Eukaryota > Metazoa > Arthropoda > Malacostraca > Decapoda > Palaemonidae > Palaemon > Palaemon carinicauda. Next base: position 1,665,957 of record NC_090766.1, on the reverse strand, counting down.
TGAAGCTTCATCTGTGGTGGATAATGTGGGAGGGTGGGCTGTGACACCCTAGCAGTACCAGCTGAACTCGGTTGAGTCCCTTGTTAGGCTGGGAGGAACGTAGAGAGTAGAGGTCCCCTTTTTGTTTTTGTTTGTTTGTTGATGTCGGCTACCCCCCAAAATTGGGGGAAGTGCCTTGGTATATGTATGTATGTATACAAACCTTAGCTATTTAATAGGGGTTATTACTTTCGGCGTAGCTGAAATGACGAGCCATTAGAATTTAAACGAGGGTTTACTACCCCATCGCTAGTTAGCGGGGGTAGGGGAGGGTAGTTTGCTAACCGCCCCCTCACGCACACCTGTCCTTGAGCTCACTTTGCTTGGAGGTAGGACTTCAAGGGAGATAGGACTGGCGGGCAAGTTTGATTAAATAGCTAAGGTTTGTAAAATTAGGAAAAATACAAATTATCTACGAATTTGTCATTTGTTCCGTAACTGAAATACAAACCACGCTATTTAATAGGGGTGACTCACCCATTAGGAAGGGTGGAGGTCCCAGCCAGTACTGGCTTTTTGGCTTTGCCCGGGGGCTCGTTATTTGAGTGTGTCAGCACTCAAAAATAAGGAGTCCCTGCACCTCGCTAGGACCTTGCTATGCAAGGAACTGCGGCCTACTCAAGCTATGTGTGAAGGTATCATGAAGTGTGACTCGTCCTAGGAAGTTGACCTGTAGTTCTTTAGATGGAAACTTTAGGCTAGGACTCTCCCAATACCACCTCGTCAGGATATGGGGACGTGACAGTATTAGCTTAATACTAGGAACACAAGGAAACACGGTTTACCTGCAGTGGTTTGAGGTCAGCTATGCAGAGAACCCAGGGTGCTGCTTTCCCCAAGAGAGGGGAAGATGAAGAAAAGAATAAGGGCCAGACAAACCTTTTCATTCATGCAGACTAAAACCGGGTAACAATGCCCTCAACCTTCTACTACTTGTCCAATAAGGAGCTTGAGGTTTTAAACCAGCTGTTGTGCAGCCACCACAGGGCCGATAGAGAAGGTATCGAGCCTCCTGTGGGTCACGTCTTGCAGGTAGTGGACTGTGAAGGTCGTCTGAAGCTTCCACACCCCAGCTTTAAGAACCTGCATCACTGAGAAATTCTTTTTGAAGGCCAGAGACATAGCTACGCCCGACATCCTGTGCTCTAGGGTGTCGTGACGGAGGAGGGTCTGGATTCAGGGACAGATGGATCACCCTACAAATCCATGCCGAGATGGTGTTCTTGGTGACCCTCCTCTTAGTCCTCCCTGTGCTAACAAATAACGCTTGCACCTGAGGACGGATTGCAGCTGTTCTTTTGAGATATAGACTCAAACTCCTTACTGGGCACAGTAGGAGATGGTCTGGGTCATCTGTTACAGAACGGAGACTCGAAATCTGGAAGGAATCGATCCGAGGATCTGCTACTCCCGGATTCTGAGTCTTAGCAATAAACTCGGGGACGAATTTGAACGTTACCTCCCCCCCATCCCCTTGAATGGGCGATGTCATACGAGAGACCATGAAGTTCACTAACTCGCTTGGCAGAAGCCAAAGCTAGTAGGAACACCGTCTTCCAAGTTAGGTGGCGATCTGAAGCCTGGCATAATGGTTCATAGGGAGGTCTCTTAAGAGACCTGAGAACTCGAACCACGTTCCATGGAGGAGGTCTCACTTCCGACTGAGGGCAGGTAAGTTCGTAACTTCGTATGAGTAGGGAAAGTTCCAGTGAAGAAGAAACGTCCATTCCTTTGAGCCTGAAGGCTAGACTTAAGGCTGAGCGATAGCCTTTCACCGCCGAGACTGAAATGCGCATTTCTTCCCGCAAATACACAAGAAACTTCGCTATTGTTGGAATAGTGGCATCGAGTGGAGAGATACCCCTTCCACGACACCAACCACAGAAGACTTTCCACTTTGCCTGGTAGACAGATGCGGATGACTTTCGCAGATGTCCAGACATCCTGATCGCAACTTGCTGCGAAAATCCTCTCTAAGCGAGGAGATGCTGGATAGTCTCCAGGCGTGAAGTCGTAGCGAAGCTATGGCTTTGTGGAAGATGTTAGCATGTGGTTGTCTGAGTAGATTGTGTCGCGGAGCGAGTTCTCTCGAAAGTTCCGTTAGGAGTTGCAGAAGGTCCGGAAACCATTCCGCGTGATGCCATAGCGGAGATATGAGGGTCATTGAAAGATTGACCGATATTCTGGTCTTGTTGAGCACCCTCCTCATCAGACAGAACGGGGGAAAGGCGTAAACGTCGATGTTGTCCCACCGTTGTTGGAAGGCGCCTTGGGATCCGGGACTGGGGAGCAGTACAGCGGAAGCTTGAAGTTCAGAGCTGTTGCGAACAGATCCCAAGTCGGGGAACCCCACAAAGTCAGGACTTTGTTGGCTACTAGATGATCCAAAGACCACTCGGTACTCACTATCTGAGACGCTCTGCTCCTGTTGTCCGCGAGCACATTCCTCTTGCCTGGAATGAAACGTGGAATCGAGTGGACTTCGGTCCATCTCAGTATCTCTACTGCAAGATGGGATAGCTGCTTCGAAAAGGTACCTCCTTGCGTGTTGATGTAAGCCACTACTGTGGTGTTGTCGCTCATCACCACCACAGAGTGACCCGCCAGGTATTGTTGGAACTATTTTAGGGCCAAGAAGACGGCCTTCATCTCTAGAGGATTTATATGGAGGCACTTTTCTGATTCTGACCACAGGCCTGAGGTTGTGTGGTGTAGTACGTGAGGCCCCCACCCTTTCTTTGAGGAGTCCGAAAACAGCATCAAATCCGGGGGAGGACGAGAAGATCCACTCCTCTTCGTAGGTTCTCGTCTGTCACCCACCACTGGAGGTCTGTCCGTTCCGCCAGTCCCATAGGGATCATGACATCCGGGGAATCGTGACCTTGATTCCACCGGGACTTGAGTCGCCACTGGAGGGATCTCATCCTGAGGCGACCATTGGGAACTGGACGAGCCAAAGATGATAGGTGACCGAGGAGACGTAACCACGATTGGGCTGGAAGTTCTTCTCGTCTGAGAAAAGGGCTTGCGACCTTCCTCAGCCTTGCTATCCTGTCACCTGATGGGAAGGCTTTGTGGAGATTGGTGTCTATAATCATGCCTAGATATACCAGTCTTTAAGTGGGAAGCAGAGAGGACTTTCCGAGATTTACTATGATCCCCAGATCTTGGCAAAGTCCCAGAAGTTTGTCTCGGTGTCAAAGAAGGGCTGACTCCAAGTCTGCTAGGATCAGCCAGTCGTCCAGATAACGGAGGAGACGGATGCCGATCCTGTGTGCCCACAAAGATATTAGGGTGAACACTCTGGTGAAAACCTGTGGTGCTGTGGAGAGACTGAAACACAGCACCTTGAACTGGTACACCTTGTTGTCTAGGCTGAATCTTAAGTACTTCCTTGATGACGGATGGACTGGGATCTGGAAGTACGCGTCCTTCAGATCCAGTGTACACATGAAGTCTTACAGTTTCACTGCTAGCCTGACCGTGTCTGCGGTCTCCATGCTGAACGGAGTTTGCTTGACAAACTTGTTCAGAGCCGAGAGGTCGATGACTGGTCTCCAGCCTCCAAACGCCTTCTTTACAAGAAAGAGTCGACTGAAGAAGCCTGGGGACCCGTCGAGGACCTCTTGGAGAGTGCCTTTCTTCAACAGGGTCTGGACTTCTGCCCGGGGCTTGCCCCCTTGCTGATCCCATGGCAAGGGAGCTCAATGACACTGGATTCCTCGTCAGGGTAGGTAGAGATGTTGTGAACGGGACGCGATATCCCTGACTGATTACGGAAATTGTCCAGGAATCGGCCCCGAGTTGCTGCCACCTGTCTGCGCAACTTTATAGGCATCCCCACACTGGTGGACATGCAGGGGGACTGCCAATCCTAGCGTTTGCGGCTTTGGCTGCTCCCTCTAAGATTTTTACCTCTCCTGGAGGACTTTTTGCCTTTCTTGTCCTTGACAGGAAAGGGCTTAGACACCACTGCCTTCGCTGTCGTGGTCGGTTTCATGGTCTTGGTAGGATGGGACTGCTGGGGTGCTGGAGGCTTATAGGGCTTAGTTGTCAAAGCCTTATGCAGGAGGGAGTCTTGATGGGACTTCCTCCACCTCTCAGCAGCATGTTCCCCGTCTTTAGGCTCAAACAGATTCGTTCCCTCCAAGGAAGAATGTCTGAGCCTGTATATCTCGGTGCTAGGGACCTTCTGATGGAACCTCTCAGCTACCACATCCCAACGTTTCAGGATGGTGTTCGCCCACAAGTTCAAGACTTGGTGGGCCAGAAACTCGATCGTGCGAGTGCTGAGAGGAGGAACGTCTCCATAGCTTTTCTGGTACGTTCTTTGGAGAAATCCTCCTAACGTATCAGGATACCTAAGGTCCCTAACCAGATATCTAGCCAGGAAGTGGCTTGCATAGCACACTTCGCAACCTTCTCCTGGTTAAGGATCTCAGTTGCCGAGAATGAGACCTGCCGGTTGGAGTCTCTCTCAAGAGGGACTCCAGCTGGTAAGCTCTTCCAAAGAATGGTGAAGTGGAAGAGCTAAACAAGGCTCCTCCAAGATCTCGAAGTACCTCCTCTGCTGAACGCGAGAAGGTAGAAGCTTGTTGCCGGCACTGGAGCGGTTGGAGGAGGCTAACTCAGAGAGCTGGACCGCGATCTTGTCCCTGGTACTCTTAATCCCCTGAGACCAGGGCAGAGCCGCACTGGCCTTAGAAGGTTTTTGAGTTTCAAATACTCTCGAGGGGGAATCTCTGGGTCAGCAAACCCATTGAGAGTCCTCATAAGAGTCAGAACCTGCCAAATTCCATGTTCTGACTCCTGTAGTTCTCCTCCGGATGTCGGACTTACAGTGAAGTCTCCTGTCCTCAAAGGCTCTTCTTGGGGAGAATCGTGGACGTTCTCCGAGTGACTAGCTAGCTCCGTCGTAAGTCTCGTCGAGGAGTTTGGCAGTGTCTTTGAGTACTTCGACTCCCTCCTGGGAGGGATGCAGGACTCCAACAAAGTCGGAGGCAAGTTCTTCTCCGTCCCTACCCGGGAAGACTTCTCAACGCGAGGTGGGGTTTCCCTAATTGGTGCGATGGGGGAACGTCTCACCTCACGTGACTCCCCTGAGGATGGGAAATCCTCGTCCAACAGGGAGGGAGAAAAAGTCTGGGGGGGGAGATAACTTGCCTCGAGGGCTTACGAGGAGACAGCTTAGTTCTCGGAGAAATCACCGCGTCCGAAGCTCCTCTTTTTCTCTTCAGAGGGGTAGACGCAGCCAAGGATTTGTGGCCCAATTCAGAGAGAACAGGCTTGAAAGCCTGTACAACTGCTCTGATCAGGGCCCCAAACCATGGCTGTCGGCTGACAGTTGCACTGTCAGACACTCCCTCTGGAGGGACAGGGATCGACAGATCCCTCGGAGGATTTCCATAGAGGGGTACGCCTGAAAAGAAAAGGAAGAAGATATGTTCCTGGACCTTTCTGGAATCTTCCCTTCCACCACCAAGCGCGCTGTTCTGCACTTGTAGGGAGGGGAATGTGGGGATGGCGACCTTGCCGTGCGTTGTCCTGCAGCCTCGCGCGCAGGAGGGTATTGGCGCTCGCGCGGGGGAACGTGTTGGCGCTCGGGCGATAGGGAACACCCGGGGTCACGCGCGGGAGACTGCTGACGCGCGTGCGCGCGACTGATGGCGCAGGCCAGTAATGGAGCGTAGAAGCGTGCATGGGAGACACAGGAGAGTGCGCAGGAGGCTGATTGTGCGCTCGCGCAGGATCAAGATGATGGACCCGTGGGCGTGCGGGCGAGAGATCGCGCGCCCCAGAAGATGTCGTAGGGCGCGCGCGGGAGATATAGCCCTTGCGCGCGAATGTGCAGGAGGAACCTGTGTGCGTGGGCGCGTATCTTGCGGGCGCATTTCAGGCTGGCGGTGCATTGCTGTTGGAGAGGATGGGCTTGGGTGCGCAGGGCGAACGCGCGCGATTGCGCGCTGGCGAGGGATGGCGTGCAGGAGATAGCAGGCGGCGAGTTGGTAAGCGCTGGAGTGTAGGTGAAGTCTTTGACTTCCCTACAGTGCCCAGATCCGAAGATTGTGGGCGCGCAGGAGAGATGGCAGTACGTGGGCGCTGGCACGCGGGAGAGCGCTGACGCGCAGGAAATCGTTGGCGCGCAGGAGAGTGCTGGCGCGTTGGCAAGCGCTGGCGCGCAGGGTGTTGGCGCGCAGTAGGTTGATGGCGCGCAGTGGCGCGCTGGTGAGCAGGTGAGCGCTGGTGCACTATCTCAGGTACAGCCTTGCATACAGGAGACCGTTGGCGCGCATGATAATCATGGCACGCAAGGTACGTATGCGCGATGGCGCGTACGCCCTTGTTGCCCCAAAGGGACCGGTGCCTGACTATGGTGATAGACATGGTGCGTTGGCGCGTAAAGCGCATCAGCAGCCAGGAATGGCGACGGCAGGTCAGCAGGTCCGACAGGTGGAAGGTCGGCATGCCCTTTGAAAGGACGACCTTCCACTGAAGGGGATCGCGAACGATCCACAGAGAGGTCCAGGACCGTAGCAGGAACAGTTGGTGATCGCTGACGAGGCTCCTCTGCGGCGGACTGCAACGATGATGACGAACCGAAGAGGCGCCTCCTCACCGATTTATAAGGTGAAGGAAGGCCTCTCCGGCGAAGAGGAAGGCGAGCCTTGCGACGTATGCGCCCTCTGGGGGCCGTAGGATCAGCAAACTGACCTTCAGCAGTCCTCCGAAGAGGAGTCTCTGTAATTGAACTCTCCCGAGGGGAAGAATCACCGGAAGGAGAGATTGTTGGACTTAGTTTCTCCCTCGTAGGAGAAACTAAGCCTTCAGCTACTGCGGGATGAGAAGAGGCAGAGGTATTAGGAGATACCGCATTGGATACCTCTGACACCACAACGTCAACAATTGACAAAGGATCAACCTCTGCCAAAGTCGGCGATTGCTTGACAGCAGCACCCAATCGGATGATATCAAGAAGAGCTTCCTTGGAGGGCGAACCCTCGAGCCCCAAGGAAGACCAAAGCTGAAACAAATTGGTTAAAGATAAATCTTCCCCCGGGGGAAGAGGTGGAGCTGCCTCGCTACGGTAGGCAACGCCATCTCTCGAACCCCGAGTTTTGGAAACAGAACCACGGTCTACGCTACCACTCGCCGGTCTCTCGAAAGAGGCCGATCGAGCGTGAGCTTCGGAGGAGGTTTGAGCAGAGGAAGAAGAGTCCCTGGGATTTTCTCCTTTCGAAGAAACCTTCGAAGGAGAAATATCCCGCCTGGACTTCTTCTTACGTCGCCGAGAAAACCTCTCCCACTGGGAAGCAGACCACTCCCTACACTCACACCGCTTATTACCACTATCATACCGTTGACCTCTAAACTAAGGGCAAAGGGTGTGAGGGTCCGTCTCGACCGCCGACATGAATGTTCCGCAGGGGCGGTCGGGTAATCCAGGACAGGTGCGCATGATCGCAGAGGCCAACTTCACACTCAAACCTGAGAAAGAAAAAGCAGAAAAGCATTAATAGCTGTCAAGAGCGAGGCGAGGATGAGAGGACACGTCCGTCTACCACCCGAGCTGAGAGCAAAGTGAGCTCAAGCACAGGTGTGTGAGGGGGGAGGGGGGGGGGTAGCAAGCTACCCTCCCCTACCCCCCCTAACTAGCGGTGGGGGTAGTAAACGTTCGTTAAATTTTAATGACTCGTCATTTCTGCTACGCCGAAAGTAATACTTGTACTGTACCCCTATTAAATATGTTATTTTGATAATAAAATAAATTTTTGAATATACTTACCCGGTGATTATATAAGCTGCAGCTCTGCTGCTCGACAGAAAACTCTACGTAAAAAATCCGCCAGCGATCGCTATGCAGGTAGGGGGTGTACTTCAACAGCGCCATCTGTCGTGCAGGTACTCAGTACTCATTGTAAACAAAGAACTCAATTTTCTCCTCGGTCCACTGCATCTCTATTGGGGAGGAAGGGAGGGTCCTTTAATATATAATCACCGGGTAAGTATATTCAAATCTATTTTATTATCAAAATAACATTTTTCAATATTCAACTTAGCCGGTGATTATATAAGCTGATTCACACCCAGGGGGGTGGGTAGAGACCAGCAATAAATGTTTACATTAATATGAGCTAAGGATTTTTTATTTCATTTTAGAAGTTATCCAAATAACAAAAATAAAATAAATAAGTACCTGGTAAGGAAGTCGACTTGAACAATTACTCTGCCTTTTTAAGTACGTCTTCCTTACGAAGCCTCGCGATCCTCTTAGGATGCTGAGCGACCCCTAGGATCTGAAGTATGAAGGGTTGCAACCCATACCACAGGACCTCATCAAAACCTCTAATCTAGGCGCTTCTCAAGAAAAGAATTTGACCACCCGCCAAATCAACCAGGATGCGAAAGGCTTCTTAGCCTTCCGGACAACCCAAAAACAACAATAAAAACATTTCAAGAGAAAGATTAAAAAGGTTATGGAATTAGGGGATTGTAGTGGTTGAGCCCTCACCCACTACTGCACTCGCTGCTACGAATGGTCCCAGGGTGTAGCAGTTCTCGTAAAGAGACTGGACATCTTTAAGATAAAAAGACGCGAACACTGACTTGCTTCTCCAATAGGTTGCGTCCATTACACTTTACAGAGATCTATTTTGTTTAAAGGCCACTGAAGTTGCGACAGCTCTAACTTCATGTGTCCTTACCTTCAGCAAAGCTTGGTCTTCCTCACTCAGATGGGAATGAGCTTCTCGTATTAACAGTCTGATAAAATAGGATAAAGCATTCTTTGACATAGGCAAAGATGGTTTCTTAACTGAACACCATAAAGCTTCTGACTGTCCTCGTAAAGGTTTAGTACGTCTTAAATAGAACTTAAGAGCTCTCACAGGGCATAAGACTCTTTCTAGTTCATTTCCAACCATATTTGATAGGCTTGGAATATCGAACGATTTCGGCCAAGGACGAGAAGGTAGCTCGTTTTTGGCTAGAAAACCAAGTTGTAAAGAACATGTAGCCGTTTCAGATGAAAATCCGATGTTCCTGCTGAAGGCGTGAATCTCACTGACTCTTTTAGCTGTGGCTAAGCAAACCAGGAAAAGAGTCTTTAAAGTGAGATCTTTAAAGGAGGCTGATTGAAGTGGCTCGAACCTTTCTGACATGAGGAATCTTAGTACCACGTCTAAATTCCAACCAGGTGTAGCCAAACGACGCTCCTTCGTGGTCTCAAAAAACTTAAGGAGGTCCTGTAGATCTTTGTTGTTGGAAAGATCTAAGCCTCTGTGACGGAAGACTGATGCCAACATGCTTCTGTAACCCTTGATAGTGGGAGCTGAAAGAGATCTTTCTTTCCTCAAGTATAAAAGGGAGTCAGCTATTTGAGTTACAGAGGTACTGGTCGAGGATACTGATACTGACTTGCACCAGTTTCGGAAGACTTCCCACTTCGATTGGTAGACTCTAAGGTTGGATGTCCTCCTTGCTCTAGCAATCGCCCTGGCTGCCTCCTTCGAAAAGCCTCTAGCTCTCGAGAGTCTTTCGATAGTCTGAAGGCAGTCAGACGAAGAGCGTGGAGGCCTTGGTGTACCTTCTTTACGTGTGGTTGACGTAGAAGGTCCACCCTTAGAGGAAGAGTTCTGGGAACGTCCACTAGCCATCGAAGTACCTCGGTGAACCATTCTCTCGCGGGCCAGAGGGGAGCAACTAACGTCAACCTTGTCCCTTCGTGAGAGGCGAACTTCTGCAGTACCTTGTTGACAATCTTGAACGGGGGGAATGCATATAGGTCTAGATGCGACCAATCTAGGAGAAAGGCATCTATATGAACTGCTGCTGGGTCCGGGATTGGTGAGCAATAAAGTGGGAGCCTCTTGGTCATCGAGGTTGCAAAGAGATCTATGGTAGGCTGGCCCCATGTGGCCCACAGTCTCTTGCACACATCCTTGTGTAGGGTCCATTCTGTTGGAATGATTTGTCCCTTCCGACTGAGGCAATCTGCCATGACATTCAGGTTGCCTTGGATGAACCTCGTTACTAGAGAAATGTTTAGATCTTTTGACCAGGTGAGGAGGTCCCTTGCGATCTCGTACAACGTCATAGAGTGGGTCCCTCCTTGCTTGGAGATGTACGCCAAAGCCGTGGTGTTGTCCGAGTTCACCTCCACCACTTTGCCTTGAAGGAGAGACTTGAAGCTTTTCAAGGCCAGATGAACTGCCAGTAGTTTCTTGCAGTTGATATGCATTGTCCTTTGACTCGAGTTCCAAGTTCCCGAGCATTCCCGACCATCTAATGTCGCGCCCCAGCCCGTGTCCGATGCGTCCGAGAAGAGAACGTGGTTGGGAGTCTGAACAGCCAGGGGCAGACCCTCTCTGAGGCTGATACTGTCCTTCCACCAAGTCAGGGAAGACTTCATCTTCTCGGAAATGGGGATCGAGACCGCTTCTAGCGTCTTGTCCTTTTTCCAGTGAACAGCTAGGTGATATTGAAGAGGACGGAGGTGTAGTCTTCCTAACGAAACGAACTGTTCTAGGGATGATAGCGTCCCTATCAGACTCATCCACTGCCTGACTGAACATCGTTCCTTCTTCAGCATGTTCTGGATGCATAACTGGGCTTGACTTGTTCTGGGAGCCGACGGAAAAGCCCGAAAAGCTAGACTGTGAATCTCCATCCCTAAATACACAATAGTTTGGGATGGGACCACTTGAGACTTTTCCATATTGACCAGGAGACCCAATTCCTTGGTCAGATCTAGAGTCCACTTTAGATCCTTCAGACAGCGACGACTGGAAGAAGCTCTTAGAAGCCAGTCGTCCAAATAGAGGGAGGCTCTGATGTCCGCTAAATGAAGGAATTTGGCTACATTCCTCATCAGCCTCGTAAACACAAGAGGAGCTGTGCTTAGGCCAAAGCACAGGGCTTGAAACTGGTAGACAACCTTTTCGTAAACGAATCTCAGAAAAGGTTGGGAGTCTGGGTGGATGGGGACGTGAAAGTATGCGTCCCTTAGGTCTAAAGAGACCATCCAGTCTTCCCTTCTGACCGCTGCTAGAACGGACTTTGTGGTCTCCATGGAGAACGTCTGCTTTGCGACAAAGACATTCAGCGCACTGACGTCTAGCACCGGTCTCCACCCTCCTGTCTTCTTTGGCACTAAGAAGAGACGGTTGTAGAAGCCCGGGGTTTGATGGTCCAGGACTTTGACTACCGCTCCCTTTTCTAGTAAGAGAGACACCTCCTGTTTCAATGCTCGTCTCTTGTCTTCCTCTCTGTACCTGGGAGAGAGATCGATGGGAGACGTTGCTAGAGGGGGTTTTCGTACAAACGGGATCTTGTAACCCTCTCTGAGCAACTTCACAGATTGTGCATCTGCGCCTCTCTTCTCCCAGGTCTGCCAGAAGTTCTTGAGTCTGGCTCCCACTGCTGTCTGAAGAAGCTGGCAGTCAGACTCTGCCTTTAAAGGACTTGGTTCCTTTCTTCTTCCCACGTCTCCCTTCGGCACGAGCACCTTCTCTGCTGGAGGCTCTGCCACAAAAGGGCGGAATAAATCTGGACGCTGGAGTGTCCATCCTTGGTCTTGACAAGGTAGGCAAAGGGGTGGCTTTGCAGGCAGAGGACGCAACCAGGTCATGGGTGTCCTTCTGTATCAGAGAAGCAGCAATCTCCTTAATCAAGTCCTCTGGAAAAAGGCACTTAGAGAGAGGAGCAAACAGAAGTTCTGATCTTTGACACGGTGTCACTCCAGCTGACAGGAAAGAGCAAAGGTTCTCACGCTTCTTGAGGACTCCGGATACGAACGATGCCACAAGCTCACTAGATCCGTCACGTATGGCCTTGTCCATGCAGGACATGATGAGCAAGGAAGATTCCTTCTCAGTCGGGGAGATCTTCCTGCTCAAAGCTCCCAGACACCAGTCCAAAAAGTTGAAGACCTCGAAGGCTCTAAATACTCCTTTCAACAGATGGTCTAAGTCCGAAGGTGACCAGCATATCTTAGAGCGTCTCATGGCTAGCCTGCGGGGAGAGTCTACAAGACTTGAGAAGTCGCCCTGGGCAGAGGCAGGAACTCCCAAGCCGAGAACTTCTCCCGTGGCATACCAGACGCTCAATCTGGAAGAGAGTTTAGCAGGGGGAAACGTAAAGGCTGTCTTCCCTAGACTCTTTTTGGACTGCATCCAATCTCCTAAAACTCGTAAAGCTCTCTTGGACGAGCGTGCGAGGACGAGTCTAGTAAAGGCAGGCGAGGATGACTGCGTACCTAAAGCAAACTCTGACGGAGGAGAGCGCGGAGCCACAGACACAAACTGGTCCGGAAACATCTCTTTGAACAGAGCAAGAACTTTTCTAAAGTCCAAAGAGGGTTGTGTGGACTTGGGTTCGTCAAGGTCCGAATGTGGTTCGTCAACGTGTGCCGCATCGTCATCATCAGAGAGTCCATCATCCGAGAATTGAGGAGGAAGCGGCAATGGAGTAGGTATCGGCTGGTCAGCTGAGTCCGGTCGCACGGGTGCACGCGTGACTGAACCGGACGCAACGTCATGGAACTGTTGCCCAGTCTGTGAGCTGGCAACAACCATAGCAGCGCGGGGACGCACAGCGTCTACTCCAGACAGTCTAGTCTGATGTGGGCGAGCAAAGGCAACCACACTGGGTTGCGGAGGTTGACGCACCGCGTCAAAACAAAACAACTCTGACGGTTGTTGTACCTCGCGAACGTCAACGGAAGGTTCCGTGCGTCGCTGAACGTCAACATGCGGCTGGCAGGGTACACTGGAACGCATGGGTGGCGGGACTCTCTCAGCTGGAGTGCGCAAGAAGGTCGCCTCAGCGTCCACAGGACGCACAACCGTGGTTGGTTGTAGGCAAGAGGTTGGTGCAGCAGCAACCTTCTCCGCACGAAAGTCCTGCATCAGAGACGTTAATTGGTACTGCATGGTCTGCAGCAAAGACCACTTAGGGTCTGCAGGAGCAGGTGCGGCGACAGACGGTGTAACTGCCTGAGGCGGTACCGCTTTGCCTCTCTTAGGAGGTGAGCAGTCATCGGAAGACTGCAGCGAGTCCGAACTGACCCAGTGGCTACAACTGGGCTGTTGGACTTGCGCGGAAGGGACCGACTTGCGCTTAAGAGGTCGTGAGACCTTGGTCCATGGTTTCTTACGAGAAACCTCTTCCGCAGACGAGGAATAAATGGGCTCTCTCGTCTTTGTGTGGGTGGGGCGATCTTGGGTAGATACGCCCGAAACCACGGAGGGAACGTCTGTTCGCTGATTAAAGCCTCTCGAACCCATTGGTCGTACGACATTGCTTCTCCCCTGGACTTGGGAGCTTGCAAGAGGTCCCGGACTAGGAGGACGACAGGCACGAACAGACGAACCCTCAAGCGCAACACTATCCACAACACTATCACTCACTTTATCCCTTCCCACTGCACTCTTACACTTCAGCTCCTTGACGTCCGCCATGAGCTGGTTACGGTCACTAGCCAAGGACTCAACTCTCTCACCCAGAGCTTGGATGGCACGCATCATATCAGCCATCGAAGGTTCCTGAGTGCCAGAAGGGGGATTAGGAGCAACCACTACAGGGGAAGGAATAGGTTGTGGGGCATGAGGAGAGGAAAAATCAACGGAACGAGATGAACTTCTCCTGACTCTATCTCTCTTTAGCCTACGTGTATATTTCTGGAATTCGATAAAATCGAATTCCGAAAGCCCAACGCATTCCTCACATCGATCTTCCAATTGACAGGTTTTATCCCGACAATTGGAACAAACGGTGTGAGGATCGATAGAGGCCTTCGGAAGACGCCTTGAACAGTCCCTAGCATTACACTTCCTGAATTTTGGGACTTGAGAAGGGTCAGCCATTTTGAATTGGTCAAAGGGGAATTCAAAAACTATCCAAAGTCATCAACAAATAATCCGATATCAAAAAAAAAAAAAAAAAAGAATGCAAGGATTTATTGAAGAGAAAGCCTGCACAGCGAAAGCTCAAAACTAGAAACGTGTACTTCACCAAATAGTTGTGAAAACAAATCCAGTTAGCAACAGCGAATTAGTAGGTCTTGCCGGTAGCACGACAGAGAGAAAATTGAGTTCTTTGTTTACAATGAGTACTGAGTACCTGCACGACAGATGGCGCTGTTGAAGTACACCCCCTACCTGCATAGCGATCGCTGGCGGATTTTTTACGTAGAGTTTTCTGTCGAGCAGCAGAGCTGCAGCTTATATAATCACCGGCTAAGTTAAATATTGAAAAACCGTGGTTTGTATTTCAGTTACGGAACAAATAATTCATTACTGTACAGTAGAGACAAAAATCTAGACAGATTTGTCACGAGTGAAATAATCCATTACAGTACAGTACTGTACAGTATAGGGAAAACTATAAAAAGAGTATATACTACTAAAAGAAATGTTATTTTCCTTAGTAAAATAAATTTTTGAATATACTTACCCGATGATCATGTAGCTGCAACTCTGTTGCTCGACAGAAAAAACCTACGGTCGGGATACGCCAGCGATCGCTATACAGGTGGGGCTGTACAACAGCGCCATCTGTCGAGTAGGTACTCAGGTACTTCTTGTCAACAAGAACCAATTTTCTCCTCGGTCCACTGGGTCTCTATGGGGAGGAAGGGAGGGTCCTTAAATTCATGATCATCGGGTAAGTATATTCAAAAATTTATTTTACTAAGGAAAATAACATTTTTCAATATTAATCTTACCCGATGATCATGTAGCTGATTCACACCCAGGGGGGTGGGTGGAGACCAGCATACATGTTAACATAAGAAGCTAAGTATCCCGTATTTCATTTTAGCAGTTATTCAAAATAACAAACATAAATTAAATAAGTACCTGGTAAGGAAGACGACTTGAACAATTACTCTGCCTTTTTAAGTACGTCTTCCTTACTGAGCCTCGCGATCCTCATAGGATGCTGAGCGACTCCTAGGAGCTGAAGTATCAAGGGTTGCAACCCATACTAAAGGTCCTCATCAAAACCTCTAATCTAGGCGCTTCTCAAGAAATGATTTTGACCACCCGCCAAATCAAGTAGGATGCGAAAGGCTTCTTAGCCTTCCGGACAACCCAAAAATATTTCAAGAGAAAGATTAAAAAGGTTCTGGAATTAGGGAATTGTAGTGGTGGAGCCCCCACCACTACTGCACTCGTTGCTACGAATGGTCCCAGAGTGTAGCAGTTCTCGTAAAGAGACTGGACATTCTTAAGATAAAAGACGCGAACACTGATTTGCTTTTCCAATAGGTTGCGTCGAATATACTTTGCAGAGATCTATTTTGTTCAAAGGCCACGGAAGTTGTGACAGCTCTAACTTCGTGTGTCCTTACCTTCAGCCAAGCTTGGTTTTCCTCATTCAGAAGGGAATGAGCTTCTCGTATTAATAGTCTGATAAAGTAGGGTAAAGAATTCACTGACATAGGCAAAGATGGATTCTTAACTGAACACCATAAAGCTTCAGACGGGCCTCTTAAAGGTTTTTAAAATAGAACTTAAGAGCTCTTACAGGACATAATACTCTTTCTAGTTCATTTCCAACCATACGATAAGTTTGGAATATCGAACGATATAGGTCAAGGCCGAGAAGGCAGCTCGTGTTTGGCTAGAAAACCAAGTTGTAGAACATGTAGCCGTTTCGGATGAGAATCCGATGTTCCTGCTGAAGGCATGAATCTCACTGACTCTTTTAGCTGTGGCTAAGCAAACCAGGAAAAGAGTCTTTAAAGTGAGATCTTTAAAGGAGGCTGATTGAAGTGGCTCGAACCTTTCTGACATGAGGAATCTTAGTACCACGTCTAAATTCCAACCAGGTGTAGCCAAACGACGCTCCTTCGTGGTCTCAAAAAACTTAAGGAGGTCCTGTAGATCTTTGTTGTTGGAAAGATCTAAGCCTCTGTGACGGAAGACTGATGCCAACATGCTTCTGTAACCCTTGATAGTGGGAGCTGAAAGAGATCTTTCTTTCCTCAAGTATAAAAGGGAGTCAGCTATTTGAGTTACAGAGGTACTGGTCGAGGATACTGATACTGACTTGCACCAGTTTCGGAAGACTTCCCACTTCGATTGGTAGACTCTAAGGTTGGATGTCCTCCTTGCTCTAGCAATCGCCCTGGCTGCCTCCTTCGAAAAGCCTCTAGCTCTCGAGATTCTTTCAATAGTCTGAAGGCAGTCAGACGAAGAGCGTGGAGGCCTTGGTGTACCTTCTTTACGTGTGGTTGACGTAGAAGGTCCACCCTTAGAGGAAGAGTTCTGGGAACGTCCACTAGCCATCGAAGTACCTCGGTGAACCATTCTCTCGCGGGCCAGAGGGGAGCAACTAACGTCAACCTTGTCCCTTCGTGAGAGGCGAACTTCTGCAGTACCTTGTTGACAATCTTGAACGGGGGGAATGCATATAGGTCTAGATGCGACCAATCTAGGAGAAAGGCATCTATATGAACTGCTGCTGGGTCCGGGATTGGTGAGCAATAAAGTGGGAGCCTCTTGGTCATCGAGGTTGCAAAGAGATCTATGGTAGGCTGGCCCCATGTGGCCCACAGTCTCTTGCACACATCCTTGTGTAGGGTCCATTCTGTTGGAATGATTTGTCCCTTCCGACTGAGGCAATCTGCCATGACATTCAGGTTGCCTTGGATGAACCTCGTTACTAGAGAAATGTTTAGATCTTTTGACCAGGTGAGGAGGTCCCTTGCGATCTCGTACAACGTCATAGAGTGGGTCCCTCCTTGCTTGGAGATGTACGCCAAAGCCGTGGTGTTGTCCGAGTTCACCTCCACCACTTTGCCTTGAAGGAGAGACTTGAAGCTTTTCAAGGCCAGATGAACTGCCAGTAGTTTCTTGCAGTTGATATGCATTGTCCTTTGACTCGAGTTCCAAGTTCCCGAGCATTCCCGACCATCTAATGTCGCGCCCCAGCCCGTGTCCGATGCGTCCGAGAAGAGAACGTGGTTGGGAGTCTGAACAGCCAGGGGCAGACCCTCTCTGAGGCTGATACTGTCCTTCCACCAAGTCAGGGAAGACTTCATCTTCTCGGAAATGGGGATCGAGACCGCTTCTAGCGTCTTGTCCTTTTTCCAGTGAACAGCTAGGTGATATTGAAGAGGACGGAGGTGTAGTCTTCCTAACGAAACGAACTGTTCTAGGGATGATAGCGTCCCTATCAGACTCATCCACTGCCTGACTGAACATCGTTCCTTCTTCAGCATGTTCTGGATGCATAACTGGGCTTGACTTGTTCTGGGAGCCGACGGAAAAGCCCGAAAAGCTAGACTGTGAATCTCCATCCCTAAATACACAATAGTTTGGGATGGGACCACTTGAGACTTTTCCATATTGACCAGGAGACCCAATTCCTTGGTCAGATCTAGAGTCCACTTTAGATCCTTCAGACAGCGACGACTGGAAGAAGCTCTTAGAAGCCAGTCGTCCAAATAGAGGGAGGCTCTGATGTCCGCTAAATGAAGGAATTTGGCTACATTCCTCATCAGCCTCGTAAACACAAGAGGAGCTGTGCTTAGGCCAAAGCACAGGGCTTGAAACTGGTAGACAACCTTTTCGTAAACGAATCTCAGAAAAGGTTGGGAGTCTGGGTGGATGGGGACGTGAAAGTATGCGTCCCTTAGGTCTAAAGAGACCATCCAGTCTTCCCTTCTGACCGCTGCTAGAACGGACTTTGTGGTCTCCATGGAGAACGTCTGCTTTGCGACAAAGACATTCAGCGCACTGACGTCTAGCACCGGTCTCCACCCTCCTGTCTTCTTTGGCACTAAGAAGAGACGGTTGTAGAAGCCCGGGGTTTGATGGTCCAGGACTTTGACTACCGCTCCCTTTTCTAGTAAGAGAGACACCTCCTGTTTCAATGCTCGTCTCTTGTCTTCCTCTCTGTACCTGGGAGAGAGATCGATGGGAGACGTTGCTAGAGGGGGTTTTCGTACAAACGGGATCTTGTAACCCTCTCTGAGCAACTTCACAGATTGTGCATCTGCGCCTCTCTTCTCCCAGGTCTGCCAGAAGTTCTTGAGTCTGGCTCCCACTGCTGTCTGAAGAAGCTGGCAGTCAGACTCTGCCTTTAAAGGACTTGGTTCCTTTCTTCTTCCCACGTCTCCCTTCGGCACGAGCACCTTCTCTGCTGGAGGCTCTGCCACGAAAGGGCGGAATAAATCTGGACGCTGGAGTGTCCATCCTTGGTCTTGACAAGGTAGGCAAAGGGGTGGCTTTGCGGGCAGAGGACGCAACCAGGTCACGGGTGTCCTTCTGTATCAGAGAAGCAGCAATCTCCTTAATCAAGTCCTCTGGAAAAAGGCACTTAGAGAGAGGAGCAAACAGAAGTTCTGATCTTTGACACGGTGTCACTCCAGCTGACAGGAAAGAGCAAAGGTTCTCACGCTTCTTGAGGACTCCGGATACGAACGATGCCACAAGCTCACTAGATCCGTCACGTATGGCCTTGTCCATGCAGGACATGATGAGCAAGGAAGATTCCTTCTCAGTCGGGGAGATCTTCCTGCTCAAAGCTCCCAGACACCAGTCCAAAAAGTTGAAGACCTCGAAGGCTCTAAATACTCCTTTCAACAGATGGTCTAAGTCCGAAGGTGACCAGCATATCTTAGAGCGTCTCATGGCTAGCCTGCGGGGAGAGTCTACAAGACTTGAGAAGTCGCCCTGGGCAGAGGCAGGAACTCCCAAGCCGAGAACTTCTCCCGTGGCATACCAGACGCTCGATCTGGAAGAGAGTTTAGCAGGGGGAAACGTAAAGGCTGTCTTCCCTAGACTCTTTTTGGACTGCATCCAATCTCCTAAAACTCGTAAAGCTCTCTTGGACGAGCGTACGAGGACGAGTCTAGTAAAGGCAGGCGAGGATGACTGCGTACCTAAAGCAAACTCTGACGGAGGAGAGCGCGGAGCCACAGACACAAACTGGTCCGGAAACATCTCTTTGAACAGAGCAAGAACTTTTCTAAAGTCCAAAGAGGGTTGTGTGGACTTGGGTTCGTCAAGGTCCGAATGTGGTTCGTCAACGTGTGCCGCATCGTCATCATCAGAGAGTCCATCATCCGAGAATTGAGGAGGAAGCGGCAATGGAGTAGGTATCGGCTGGTCAGCTGAGTCCGGTCGCACGGGTGCACGCGTGACTGAACCGGACGCAACGTCATGGAACTGTTGCCCAGTCTGTGAGCTGGCAACAACCATAGCAGCGCGGGGACGCACAGCGTCTACTCCAGACAGTCTAGTCTGATGTGGGCGAGCAAAGGCAACCACACTGGGTTGCGGAGGTTGACGCACCGCGTCAAAACAAAACAACTCTGACGGTTGTTGTACCTCGCGAACGTCAACGGAAGGTTCCGTGCGTCGCTGAACGTCAACATGCGGCTGGCAGGGTACACTGGAACACATGGGTGGCGGGACTCTCTCAGCTGGAGTGCGCAAGAAGGTCGCCTCAGCGTCCACAGGATGCACAACCGTGGTTGGTTGTAGGCAAGAGGTTGGTGCAGCAGCAACCTTCTCCGCACGAAAGTCCTGCATCAGAGACGTTAATTGGTACTGCATGGTCTGCAGCAAAGACCACTTAGGGTCTGCAGGAGCAGGTGCGGCGACAGACGGTGTAACTGCCTGAGGCGGTACCGCTTTGCCTCTCTTAGGAGGTGAGCAGTCATCGGAAGACTGCAGCGAGTCCGAACTGACCCAGTGGCTACAACTGGGCTGTTGGACTTGCGCGGAAGGGACCGACTTGCGCTTAAGAGGTCGTGAGACCTTGGTCCATGGTTTCTTACGAGAAACCTCTTCCGCAGACGAGGAATAAATGGGCTCTCTCGTCTTTGTGTGGGTGGGGCGATCTTGGGTAGATACGCCCGAAACCACGGAGGGAACGTCTGTTCGCTGATTAAAGCCTCTCGAACCCATTGTTCGTACGACATTGCTTCTCCCCTGGACTTGGGAGCTTGCAAGAGGTCCCGGACTAGGAGGACGACAGGCACGAACAGACGAACCCTCAAGCGCAACACTATCCACAACACTATCACTCACTTTATCCCTTCCCACTGCACTCTTACACTTCAGCTCCTTGACGTCCGCCATGAGCTGGTTACGGTCACTAGCCAAGGACTCAACTCTCTCACCCAGAGCTTGGATGGCACGCATCATATCAGCCATCGAAGGTTCCTGAGTGCCAGAAGGGGGATTAGGAGCAACCACTACAGGGGAAGGAATAGGTTGTGGGGCATGAGGAGAGGAAAAATCAACGGAACGAGATGAACTTCTCCTGACTCTATCTCTCTTTAGCCTACGTGTATATTTCTGGAATTCGATAAAATCGAATTCCGAAAGCCCAACGCATTCCTCACATCGATCTTCCAATTGACAGGTTTTATCCCGACAATTGGAACAAACGGTGTGAGGATCGATAGAGGCCTTCGGAAGACGCCTTGAACAGTCCCTAGCATTACACTTCCTGAATTTTGGGACTTGAGAAGGGTCAGCCATTTTGAATTGGTCAAAGGGGAATTCAAAAACTATCCAAAGTCATCAACAAATAATCCGATATCAAAAAAAAAAAAAAAAAAGAATGCAAGGATTTATTGAAGAGAAAGCCTGCACAGCGAAAGCTCAAAACTAGAAACGTGTACTTCACCAAATAGTTGTGAAAACAAATCCAGTTAGCAACAGCGAATTAGTAGGTCTTGCCGGTAGCACGACAGAGAGAAAATTGAGTTCTTTGTTTACAATGAGTACTGAGTACCTGCACGACAGATGGCGCTGTTGAAGTACACCCCCTACCTGCATAGCGATCGCTGGCGGATTTTTTACGTAGAGTTTTCTGTCGAGCAGCAGAGCTGCAGCTTATATAATCACCGGCTAAGTTAAATATTGAAAAACCGTGGTTTGTATTTCAGTTACGGAACAAATAATTCATTACTGTACAGTAGAGACAAAAATCTAGACAGATTTGTCACGAGTGAAATAATCCATTACAGTACAGTACTGTACAGTATAGGGAAAACTATAAAAAGAGTATATACTACTAAAAGAAATGTTATTTTCCTTAGTAAAATAAATTTTTGAATATACTTACCCGATGATCATGTAGCTGCAACTCTGTTGCTCGACAGAAAAAACCTACGGTCGGGATACGCCAGCGATCGCTATACAGGTGGGGCTGTACAACAGCGCCATCTGTCGAGTAGGTACTCAGGTACTTCTTGTCAACAAGAACCAATTTTCTCCTCGGTCCACTGGGTCTCTATGGGGAGGAAGGGAGGGTCCTTAAATTCATGATCATCGGGTAAGTATATTCAAAAATTTATTTTACTAAGGAAAATAACATTTTTCAATATTAATCTTACCCGATGATCATGTAGCTGATTCACACCCAGGGGGGTGGGTGGAGACCAGCATACATGTTAACATAAGAAGCTAAGTATCCCGTATTTCATTTTAGCAGTTATTCAAAATAACAAACATAAATTAAATAAGTACCTGGTAAGGAAGACGACTTGAACAATTACTCTGCCTTTTTAAGTACGTCTTCCTTACTGAGCCTCGCGATCCTCATAGGATGCTGAGCGACTCCTAGGAGCTGAAGTATCAAGGGTTGCAACCCATACTAAAGGTCCTCATCAAAACCTCTAATCTAGGCGCTTCTCAAGAAATGATTTTGACCACCCGCCAAATCAAGTAGGATGCGAAAGGCTTCTTAGCCTTCCGGACAACCCAAAAATATTTCAAGAGAAAGATTAAAAAGGTTCTGGAATTAGGGAATTGTAGTGGTGGAGCCCCCACCACTACTGCACTCGTTGCTACGAATGGTCCCAGAGTGTAGCAGTTCTCGTAAAGAGACTGGACATTCTTAAGATAAAAGACGCGAACACTGATTTGCTTTTCCAATAGGTTGCGTCGAATATACTTTGCAGAGATCTATTTTGTTCAAAGGCCACGGAAGTTGTGACAGCTCTAACTTCGTGTGTCCTTACCTTCAGCCAAGCTTGGTTTTCCTCATTCAGAAGGGAATGAGCTTCTCGTATTAATAGTCTGATAAAGTAGGGTAAAGAATTCACTGACATAGGCAAAGATGGATTCTTAACTGAACACCATAAAGCTTCAGACGGGCCTCTTAAAGGTTTTTAAAATAGAACTTAAGAGCTCTTACAGGACATAATACTCTTTCTAGTTCATTTCCAACCATACGATAAGTTTGGAATATCGAACGATATAGGTCAAGGCCGAGAAGGCAGCTCGTGTTTGGCTAGAAAACCAAGTTGTAGAACATGTAGCCGTTTCGGATGAGAATCCGATGTTCCTGCTGAAGGCATGAATCTCACTGACTCTTTTAGCTGTGGTTAAGCATATCAGGAAAAGAGTCTTAAAGGTGAGATCTTTCAGGGAGGCTGATTGAAGTGGTTCGAACCTGTCTGACATAAGGAATCTTAGAACCACGTCTAAATTCCAACCAGGTGTAACCAAACGACGCTCCTTTGTGGTCTCAATAGACTTAAGGAGGTCCTGTAGATCTTTATTGCTGGAAAGATCTAAGCCTCTGTGACGGAAGACTGATGCCAACATGCTTCTGTAACCCTTGATAGTGGGAGCTGAAAGAGATCGTTCTTTCCTCAGATATAAGAGGAAGTCAGCTATTTGAGTTACAGAGGTACTGGTCGAGGATACGGATACTGACTTGCACCAGTTTCGGAAGATTTCCCACTTCGATTGGTAGACTCTAAGGGTGGATGTTCTCCTTGCTCTAGCAATCGCTCTGGTTGCCTCCTTCGAAAAACCTCTAGTTCTCGAGAGTCTTTCGATAGTCTGAAGGCAGTCAGACGAAGAGCGTGGAGGCCTTGGAGTACCTTCTTACGCGTGGCAGACGTAGCAGGTCCACCCTTAGGGGAAGTGTTCTGGGAACGTCTACTAGCCATCGAAGTACCTCGGTGAGTTATTCTCTCGCGGGCCAGAGGGAAGCAACTAGCGTCAACTTTGTCCCTTCTTGAGAGGCGAACTTCTGCAGTACCTTGTTGGCAATCTAGAACGGAGGGAATGCATATAGATCTAGATGTGACCAATCTAGAAGAAAGGCATCTATATGAACTACTGCTGGGTCCGGGATAGGTGAGCAAAGTATAGGGAGCCTCTTGGTCATCGAGGTTGCGAAGAGATCTATGGTTGACTGGCCCCAGGTGGCCCAAAGTCTCTTACATACATCCTTGTGGAGGGTCCAATATGTTGGAATTATTAGTCCCTTCCTACTGAGACAATCTGCTATGACATTCAAGTTGCCTTGGATGAACCTCGTTACTAGAGAAAAGTCTAGACCTGTTGAACAGGAGAGGAGGTCTCTTGCAAACTCGTACCATATCACAGAGTAGGTCCCTCCTTGCTTGGAGATGTACGACAAAGCAGGGTGTTGTCCGTGTTCACCTCCACCACTTTGCCTTGAAGGAGAGACCTGAAGCTTTCCCAGGTCAGACGTACTGCCAGTAGTTTCTTGCAGTTGAAATGCATTGTCCTTTGACTCGAGTTCCATAATCCCGAGCATTCCCTACCGCCTAATGTCGCACCCCAGCCTACGTCTGATGCGTCCGAGAAGAGAACGTGGTTGGGAGTCTGAACAGTCAGGGGAAGACCCTTTCAAAGGTTGATAAAGTCCTTTCACCAAGTCAGACCAGACTTTATCTTTCCGGAAACCGGGATCGAGACCGCTTCTAGCGTCTTGTCCTTTTCCAGTGAAAAGCTAGATGATATAGAAGAGGACGGAGGAGTAGTCTTCCAAGTGACACAAATTGAACCACGGATGACAGTGTCCTAACCAGACTCATCCACAGCCTGACAGGGCAGTGTTCCTTCTTCAGCATCTTCTGGATGGATAACAGGGCTGGGGGTTGATCGTCTTGTTCAGCAATGTCCTCATCAGAGGGTTCCTCATCCGAAACTGATGAGGAAACGGCAACGGAGTGGGCAACGTCTGACTCGCTGAATCCGGTCGCCCTGGTGGATGCGTGACGGAGCCGGACACAAGATCATGGTACTGCTGCACAGTCTGTGAACTGTCAACCATGGGGACGCGAGGAAGAACAGTGTCAACCCGAAACTGTCTAGACTGTCTGGGTTGTGCATTCAACCCCCTACCGGGTTGCTGAGGTTGCCGCACTGCGTCACAACAAGTCACCTCTGCTGGTTGTTGAACGTCTTCCTAGTGACACACTGACCGTCCACAACCACCTCCGAGAGTTGCTTAACGTCAACGTGCGACTGGCAACCCACACTGGGTCGCACCGGTGGAGGAACCACCTCAACTGGCGGACGTGAGTAGGATACCTCAGCGTCAACAGGGCGTACAACCAACCGGTAGGAAGGTTGTTGGCTAGGAGGTTCTTCTCCGTAAAAAAAAATCCTCTATCAAGGACACAAGCTTGGACTGCATGTCTTGCAACAAAGCCCATTAGGGTCTATGGGAGCAGGTGTGGCAACAGACGGGGTTAGCGACCGAAG
The DNA here is from genome assembly GCF_036898095.1 of Palaemon carinicauda. Taxonomy (NCBI): domain Eukaryota; kingdom Metazoa; phylum Arthropoda; class Malacostraca; order Decapoda; family Palaemonidae; genus Palaemon; species Palaemon carinicauda. Next base: position 1,641,424 of record NC_090766.1, on the reverse strand, counting down.
CGGAACCATTTACCATCCCTGGAAGCCTTGTTATGCTTAAATTAAAGTCCATAGGAGGCTAAGCAGCTTAAGGCTCCTCTCCAAATGACAGAGTCCTCAAAGGAATATCAGAAGGAGGGAGAACAGCACTTTCTCATCTACAGGAACCATGTCCGAGAAAAGCTAGGTTATCTCAGTGAGGGTCTCACTGGTGCCTAAGCAGCAGACCAGAAGGCAACGTTATGTAACTGCTTGACAGTCTGTGAACTGTCAAAAACTGGACTGTCAACCACAACAGGTGCGTGATGACATACAGCACTGGTGCATTAGTAGCAGACCAGAAGGCAACGTCATGTAACTGCTTGACAGTCTGTGAGCTGGCAACAACCAAAGCTGTGTGGGGAAGCCTCAACTCCTGACTGACTAGTCTGCTGCGGGCGAGTGGCGGTAACCACAGTGTGTTGCGGAGGCTGACACACCGTGTCAAAACACGGCAGCTTGTGGTAGCTCACGCACGGCAACGGAGTGCTCCGTGTGTCTGTGGGAGTAAGCATGCGTCTGGCAGGGTAGACTGCGCATGGGTGGAGGAGCTCTCACAACAAGAGTGTGGGAGCAGGCAGCCATGCTGGGCGCACAACCGTGGCAGGTTGTAGGCAAACGGGTGCATCGTCAACCTTCTCCGCAGTCAGAGTGTGGGAGCAGGCAACAACCAAAGCGGAGTGGTGGTGCGTGGTGGGGACTGCCGTGGGTTGCGGAAACTAACGCATCGCGTCAAAACACGGCAGCTTGACTCCACCTTCCCACTGCTGATGCGGTAGCTCACGCATGTTAACGGAGGGAGCCGCATGTCGGCTAACGTTAACATGCGTCTGGCAGGGTCGATTGCGCATCGGAGGTGGAGCTCTCCGCAGCCGGAGTGTGGGAGCAGGCAGCCTCAGCGTGAGCTGGGCGCACAACCGTGGTAGGTTGTAGGCTAACGAGAGCAGTGTAAACCTTCTCCGCACGAAACTCCTGCATAACCGCAGCTAACTGAGTCTGCATAGACTGCAGTAAAGACCACTTAGGGTCTACAAAAAACGGCAACAAACGGAGCTACTGTCCGTTGTGACTGAGGGTCAAAAACAGCTGGTGCGGCAACAGACGGAGTTACTGCCTGTTGCGGTACCACCTTGCCTCTCTTGGGAGGTGTGCAGTCGTCGGATGACTGCAGCGAGTCCGAACTGACCCAGTGGCTACACCTAGGCCGTTGGACTTGCGCGGAAGGGACCGACTTGCACTTAAAAGCTGCAAGATTTGGTCCATGGTTTCTACGAGAAACCTCTTCCGCAGACGAGGAATAAATGGGCTCTCTCGTCTTTGTGTGGGTGGGGCGATCACGTCGGCAACGTGTGTAGATACGCCCGAAACCACGGAGGGAAAAACGTCTGTTCGTCGATCAAGGCCTGTGGAACCCATAAGTCGTACGACATTACTTCTCCCCTGGGCTTGGGAGCTTGTAAGAGGTATCGGACTAGGTGAACAACTGGCACGAACAGACGAACCCTTGGACGCAACACTGTAACACTTTGCGCATATCACTTTATCACTTTTGATTTTCTGTTTGCACTTATTTCACTGAAATCGAAACTTTAACTGATTTCTACCTGAAACACGCAATCCTATCCTTCATTAAAAGGTAGTAATTGCGAAAACAGTTTTACAATGCAACAGAAAAACATAAATAAAGATAAAGAATTCAGTGGCTGGAAAAGAGACTAAACACTAGATCAAATAAACTACGTTTACAATCTCTCACCGCATAAAGCCTGGGAACAAGAATAAAGCTCTAGAAACGTTTCACCTTCTTCCCCTACAGCGACTAGGGAGAAGAGTAAAAAACGAATTCAGTGGTTGGAAAAGAGACTAAACACTAGATCAAATAAACTACGTTTACAATCTCTCACCGCCTAAAGCCTGGGAACAAGAATAAAACTCTAGAAACGTTTTACCTTATTCCTCTACAGCGACTAGGGAGAAGAGTAAAAAACGAGAACAACGTTACCCGCTTGAACGAAACGTTTATTCTCCTCTCTCTCCCTCCGTCTCTATCTCTCTCTCTCTTCTCTCTTGACTTAGCACCTGAGAGAAGAGCCTAATTATATATCGTTAAAACATGTTATTGCTAAAAGGAAAAAACTGAAAGGTTTCCCAAATAAAAAGTTCCTTTATTTAGAATTTAAACCATTTAAGCTAAGAAAGAGTGAACGAAACGCTAGAATCGGTTTACTCTTACTGCAACGTGAAACCGTGAAACACTCTCTCTCTATCGTAACGATAGAGCGCAAGTTGAACGTTCTGAACGTCAACAACTGCGGAGACTAAAAAACTAAACGTTAGTTCATCTTTGAAAACAGTACGAGACTATCAAAGAAATTCTTTCATAAAACATTAAAAAGTATTAAATTCTTAAAAGGTTAAATACGATATGACGGGCTCAATGTTAATTAACTTTGGTTCCAAGTAAGGACCGCCTACTATTAGGAAAGGTCGCATATAAACAAACATAAAAATTAATTTTTTATAAGTTTATAATAAATGGAAAGTTAATCGAAGAGGCCTATCAAGGCGGAGAGATATAAAATAAATAGATCTATAACTTGTTAAGCAAAATTACCAAAAACCTAAACACACTTCCGTCTAAGGGAAGGATCGGCCATTTAAAAGTGAAAGAGAGTCCATACTCTCTTCGTCACCATAATTAAATCTATCGAAAACGAATTCAAGTTTTGAAATGAAGATAAAACCCCTGCATAGCGAAAGCTCAAAACTGGAATAGTGTACTTCACCAAATCGTTGTGAAAACAAATCCAGTTAGGGACGGCGTATTTAGTAGGTCCTGCCATTGGCACGACAGAGGAAAAATTGGTTCTTGTTGACAAGAAGTACCTGAGTACCTACTCGACAGATGGCGCTGTTGTACACCCCCACCTGTATAGCGATCGCTGGCGTATCCCGACCGTAGGTTTTTTCTGTCGAGCAACAGAGTTGCAGCTACATGATCATCGGGTAAGATTAATATTGAAAAAAATAATTCATTATTGTACAGTATATAAAAAACTCTAGAAAGAATGCATACTACTACAGCATGTCTCTAACTCACCTAAAACCAACCAGCTGATCTTGAAAGGTCGTGAACACAAATTTATTGTATCACGGAACACTAAAACACTCGCGCAAAATTTCGCACACCTGAAAAAAAAAAATGCTCAGTAACCCAAAAATAGAAAACATGTTACCATCAATTTAACCCTTTTACCCCAAAGGACGTACTGGTACGTTTCACAAAAGCCATCCCTTTACCCCCATGGACGTACCGGTACGTCCTTGCAAAAAAATGCTATAAAAAATTTTTTTTTTCATATTTTTGATAATTTTTTTAGAAAATTCAGGCATTTTCCAAGAGAATGAGACCAACCTGACCTCTCTATGACAAAAAATTAAGGCTGTTAGAGCAATTTAAAAAAAAATATACTGCAAAATTTACTGGGAAAAAAATAACCCCTTGGGGGTTAAGGGTTGGAAATTTCCAAATAGCCTGGGGGTAAAAGGGTTAATATACAACCACTGTCCTTATGATGCACGTCTCAAAATAACTCCAATAACATTAAAATCTTATATGTGGCTTCTCAATAAACACTTAATAGAGGTCACAATAAACACTTATAGAATACCCAAAAATAACTATCATTAAAATGGAAAATTTTCTCAAATTAATTTCAAATTTCAGGCTTTTTAGAACCAGCAATAAGATGAATACATCAGAATTGAGGATTCAAAATTCCTTACAGTATCAATAGGAAAAACCAGTTTCTTGCACAAAAATTGTAATGACAAAATCTACTAGTGAATTTTTTTAGCATGCTGTATTTACGTGGAAGTCAAATAGCTAATATCTACCAAGCTTCTAAACCTTACAATAAAAAACAAACATTTCTCTGTTGAGTGCAGCAGCTGTGACTGTTTTGCGCTGGATTAGATATAGGATGCAGTTAACCCTTTTACCCCCAAAGGACGTACTGGTACGTTTCACAAAAGCCATCCCTTTACCCCCATGGCCGTACCGGTACGTCCTTGCAACAAAATGCTATAAAATTTTTTTTTTCATATTTTTGATATTTTAGTTTAGAAAATTCAGGCATTTTCCAAGAGATTGAGACCAACCTGACCTCTCTATGACAAAAATTAAGGCTGTTAGAGCAATTAAAAAAAAATATGCTGCAAAATGTGCTGGGAAAAAAATTACCCCTTGGAGGTTAAGGGTTGGAAATTTCCAAATAGCCTGGGGGTAAAAGGGTTAAGTTATAGGCAAAAGTACAGTGTATGTTTCTAATGGACTAAGTCTGTAGCATGCCACTATTCCACTATTCCATCCTCTGAGGAAAGTGTTTAACTAAACCCATTACCTTGTATTGTAATGCCTTGGTTAATGTTCTTGACATTGACTCCCTTTTGGGAGACAAATATTTTAATGTGACCTAGTATAAGTTTCTTTAAATTTATTACTGTCCCCAGCAACAGCAGCTTCTCATCCCAATGATTTTTGAATCAGTGGGTCATTAAAGTCTCCTTCCTCTGCTTTTATTTATGACCAGAAAGTTAAGACACAGTCAAGGGGAAAGATCCTTCAGAAAGTTAAGACACAGTCAAGGGGAAAGATCCTTCAGAAAGTTAAGACACAGTCAAGGGGAAAGATCCTTCAGAAAGTCAAGACACAGTCAAGGGGAAAGATCCTTCAGAAAGTTAAGACACAGTCAAGGGGAAAGATCCTTCAGAAAGTAAAGACACAGTCAAGGGGAAAGATCCTTCCAGTCTGGTTTGTAGGACTGTATCCCAATAAGTAGGGGGAGTTTCCTAATTAAATGACCTACCATTCTGTTGGAAAGCTTGCAGAACTGGGAACACTTCTCACATTTCTGACAGGTTGTTATAAAGGTGCGTTTCCTCTGAAAACCAAACCCCTGATGTAACTCGATCCTTCAAGTGTTGACCCAACAGTCGTTGGTTGCATCCACGAACAGAAGCATCTCTGGAGATGGGGAATGGAGTGGAATTGCACAAGTGTGCTATTTATCATTCACTCACTGGGAGAGGTCGTCCTGGTACCTCTTGCTCCCCTGGAACTACCAGTAAATGGGATGGAAGGTTGCTGGAAATATATCTCAGAAATCATTGCAACTGTCGACCCAGGAGTTCTGGTTTAAACAAGAATGGAAGTGCTGCCTCTCTAAGCCTGCTGATGCAATCATCTAATAAAAAGACTTCGCTGCTGCTGTGTCACTGTTCATGCTCAGGTACCTCATCCTCTGCTGGTGCGTGGGACTCTACTTTTCCCAATTTACCACGATCCCAAGATCACACCAAAAGAGACCCGTCAATCTCGATCCTGAAGCACCTACCTCTCAGATGAAGCCAGAACAAGAGTGTCACTGAGATTGGTTCACCAAATTTTTAACTGGACTCCACAAGGAAGACCCAGAACTACATGCCTGTGGACTATGAAGCATGAAGTAGGAGATGATAAATGAAGAACTATTGATTTAAAAGCTCAAGATAGAAACGACTGGAGAAATCTAATAAAGGCCCTTTGTGTCAATAGGTGTACGAGAGGATGATGATGAAACATACTGCATATACACCATCTCCTTTAACTGGGTCCAAGTTAAGATCAGAGTGAAAATTTGCTTGAACTCTTGGGGAGGACAATCTGAAGCACAAAACTCTGCACTAATACCCTACTGCCTCAAGTTAGATGTAGAGGCTCTTTCTATAGGATTGATGAACAGGCATTTGAAAACACTCTTCTTTCAAATCCACCAGAAGCACAGAGTTTTTCTCTCTTGATCATTGAAGGCATATTACTTGCCGTCTCCAAGCTGAACGGAGTTTAAAATCAAATTTGTCATACGATACGAGGTTGATGTTTGGTTCCAGCTCCCAGATGCCTTCTCCACCAGCAGCTGCCAATTGTAGAACACTGGACAACCATCATAAACAAATTTGAGTGTATTCATCTCTTCCATTGCTTTCACTTCTGCTCCCAAGGTGCTTTAGTGCTTTCAGAGGGTAACTCTGGAACACCATTAAAATTAAAGTGAGAGGTGATTGAAGATCTTCGAAGGTCAGGCATTATCTGTCCCGATGGACTTTTACCACCCACTACTCAGTCACTGATATGTTGCCGAATGACATGCCGGGCATCCTCACTCCCGGCAGCTGATGGGGACTGCCCACCTCAGCATTCTCTTCTTCCCTTCTGAACTGGCCAGGTTGGGCACGAGAGGGTGGAGCACTGTCTTCACCTTTCTTTGAGGAATAAACCGCTGGAGGTCCTGATTGAATTCTGGAGGAAGCCAGGGCTTTTATCAAAGCTAATCTTGATGGCAGGGCAGACTCCTGGCAGTGTGGCAGATCACTGTAGCTGCCTCCAAAGAGCCTGTGCCCACGGAAGGGAACTACACCATAGATAAGGGAGTCATGGCTAACCTTCCCCTACTTCACCATTGGATTTACCTCCCTCTAAGGAAACAGAAATGTAGCCTCCAGCACTGGGTTGTTGATCAATGCCGACATAGCTTATGGAACAACTATATCATTTCTCAAGACCCATTTTGCCCTTTGATTAGCTGAGTGGTGTGCTATGAAAGTTACCACCCTTGTATCTGACAGAATGAATATAACAAATTTGTAAGTAATTTGTATTTTTCCTAGTATACAAACCTGGAGCTATTTATATGGTATACTTTCGGCGCAGCTGAAAGACGAGCCATGATAATTTTAGTGAGGGATAACTACCCCATCCACTAGTTAGCGGGTGGGGGGTGGGGTAGACTGGCTACCCCGCTCACTCACACCTCTCGGCTGAGTAACCACTTTGCTTAATGGCAAGACTTCTCGGGGGACAGGGTGGCAAGCCAATTTGTATAAATAGCTCCAGGTTTGTATACTGTACTAGGAAAAATACAAATTACTTACAAATTTGTTATTTGTTCCGATGTAGATACAAACCCTCCGCTATTTATAGGGTGACTTACCCTTAGGAGGGAGGAAGTCTTCACCAACTGGCCTTGGTCATGACCCGGGGTCCTCTCTATTTCGATCTGTAATCAATAGTAGAAGGGACCCTACCCTCGCTAAAATCAAGTGCCGATATGAGGTAATGCACTGATAGTGCCCTGCAGAAGCTTGTGTGTGAGTGGAACTAACAGTGTGGCTTGTCTTTAACATAGGAACTCGAGTACAAAACCAATTGTTCTTAAAGACTTACCCAATACCCTCCCTCTAAAAGGTATTGGGGACGTAACAAAGTATTCTTCTATACTTAAAAGGCTCCAGGTAAATGGGTCTTACCTGCAGTGAGGTGAGGTCAGCTATGCCGAGGCTTGCGGAGCTGTTTTCCCCAGAGGGGAGAAGGTGAAAGGAAGTAAGGAGCCAGGCATTCTTACTCATTCACCCCAGAGTAATCCGGGTAGCCTCAGCCCTCAACCCTCAGCTATTTGTCCATCAAGGAGCCTCAGGTGTTTAGACCATTTGTTGCGCGACCACCACAGGACCAATGGAAAAAGTCTCCATGTTCTTGTGGGTTATATCTTTCCAGGTAGTGGGCCGTGAAGGTCCATTGACGCTTCCACATGCCCACTTAAAGCATCTGCACCGCAGAGTAGTTTCTTGAACGCCAGGGACGTAGCATCGCCACTGACATTACGAGCTCTGGGTCTTAGAATGGAGGAGAGAGTAGATTGAGAGTAGCCTCAATTGCCTTCCGATCCCAGAGGGAAAGGAAATCCTTGAGGTCCTCCTCTTGACCTTCCCCCTGCTGGTCAACAGTGCCGACACACAGGGGCGAGCTGGTATCGTTCTTTTAAGGTAACCCCACAGACTCCTCACTGGGCAAAACCCCAGTTGATAGGTTTTCGGTTACCTAACGAAGACTCTTTATTCGAAATGGGCTGCACCTAGGGTACAGCACACTCGGATTTGAGTCTTGGCAATCCACTCAGGGGATTATTTCTCCCCGTCTCCTTGGGTAGGAGACATCAGAAGATGGATCATACAACACACTAACTCTCTTGGTCAAAAGCCCAAGTGAGTAGAAAGGCCATCTTCCGTGTAAGGAAGCGATCTGCTGCTGGGCATAAGGTTCGTAGAGAGGGGCCTTCAGAGACTGAAGGACCCGAACGGCGTTCCCAGGAGGAGGTTGAGATCTGACGGGGGACAAGTTATCTCACACTTGTATAAGTAAAGGCATTGATGGGAGAGTATCCCCTTCCACGACATCAGTCACCAAGGACCGAACACTTCGCCTGGAAGACCGACGCTGAAAAGTGTCTGAGGTGCCTACACATCTTTTCCCTAACTTGGTGCGAAAGGCCTCTCTGAGAGGGGTGGTGTAGGATCGTCCCAGGCGAGAAGTCGAAGCAAAGCTACGGCTTGGGAAAGTGTTACCATGTGGCTGCTTGGAAGATCGTACCATGGAGGAAGATCCCTCGGAACTCCATCAGGAGCTGTAGAAGGTCCAGGAACCATTCTGCGGGTTGCCATAGCGAAGCTATTGGAGCTCCGTCAGGGGCTGCAGAAGGTCTGGGAACCATTCTGCGGGATGCCATAACGAAGCTATTGGAGTCATTGATAAGATCTTGCTTATCCTGACTTGGCTGAGGACTTTTTCACCAGACCGAATGGGGGAAAATCGGCCGCCCCACCGATCTTGGAATACATCTTGTTTGAGGGCCTGGTGTTCCGAGACTGGGGAGCGGTCGAGTGGGAGCCTGAAGATCAGGGCCGCTGTGAGCATAACCACAGTCGGGGACCTCACAAAGTTAAGACTTTGTTGGATACAAGATGATTCCAAGACACTAGGAGCCCACTATCTGGGTGGTTTTGCAAGCACATTCCTGTACCAGGAATGATGCGAGCAGATTGTCATCTACTGCTAGATGGTTCTCTAAGAGAAGTGAATGCTGGTACCTTCCTGAATCGGGCCAACGGACGAGGCTGGAATGGTGCGGCATATGCTCCTCCCCTCCTCTCTTTTGATGCATTAAAGAGAGCATCAGAACCAGAGGGAAGACGAGAAGACAGGCCTCTTTGCAGAAACTCTCGTCTGCCACCCACCATCCGCGGATTATCCAGCGGTGAGGGGGGGGGAGGCATAGCAATAAACACATCTCGAGATGATGTCGAGACGTGTAACTAATTGCATGTTCCTGCAACGAAGAGGAACAGCCTGTTCTCCCTCCCACTGCCCACTAAACCAGTGTGGTTGGCCGAATAAGACCGATACCAACCGGAAAACCAGTTAATCAGTACAACTTATGTTATAATAGTGAATCTCCATAGAGATCGCTTTCCGGACAAGAGACTGTACAGTAATCACCGAACGCATCCAACCAAACCTAAGAGGGGATTGAGACGTATCTTCAATCTATTGTTGGGTGGGTAAAGAGCATAAGTCTACTACGGAGTAGTAACACCGAACTGTGGGTATGACAAGCATACATGCGTAGTTCGACATAAAAGTCGTGTCCGGAACTCAGTTGGAGAACGTTGAAAACGTTTGTAATGGAGGTTTCTCCTTCTTAGGTCAAAAAACATTAGTGCTTCTCCATCTCCAATCAGTAACCTAGCACTTATATTAAATGTTCCCTACTAGGGAACAGATATGCTTATGAGAAGTTTCCAGCCAAAGCTTTTGTAGGAGACTAAGACTTCCGATTGGGGGAAAGGAAAAAATGCCTATAAGGAGGCAGAACGTAAATGTCGTATGTCTGGTTACAGGAAAGTAGCCAAGTAATGTACTGAATAACCTAGTTTCAGTAAGGGACATAAATATACAACTTAATAGAACGGAGTTCTAATTGCAAGATGTATATAGCCCTTATTAGCAGAAAATTAGCTCGCACGCATATATGTACTTGTCCATTTGCGCTAGCGCATGCGTATTCTCTGCCTCCAGGAAACGTTTGCAACGAATCCGGTTGCGGGAATAATGTATGTGCGACAAATCGCAACATTATTGCGGAAAGAATTTCGATCGTTGACTAACTGTAATATTTTCTTGAATGAGAGCGAACATGTTCTCTAACCAAAATATACAGTTATACAGGCGATCATTTCCCCTTTGGTTTACCCCTCCTCTTTATGTGAGGAGCTAGCCAGTGTTCATTACACAGAAACTGATGTCTGGTTACCTGTGGGAAGGGTTTGAAACGTTCGTAAACGTAATGAAAAGTTTCTCATGCTGTTGCTATCGTTCATTTAACGTCAGCTAACAACACTCCTTCGGGACTAATTGTTCAAAACAATAACCCTGTTAGGATAGAATAAAAAGTCTCGGAAGCCTTTCGTGTAAAAGGCAAGTCGTTATACCCACGGTACAATGACGGGGGAAGCTGCCTCCATCAAACGGTAGAACTGAGTTTAAGACAATAACCTTGCGGTTTTGTCTTGGCTAGAGTGCATGCTCCGGGACGGCCTTCATGAAGTTTTAACAACACTCTAAGTTCTGTAAAGACTTCTCAGGAACGAGTCTCCCGAAAAGGGTGAAGTCTAGTACGGGGGAGGCTGCCTCCATCAAACGGTAGAACCGAGTTTAAGACAATAACCTTGCGGTTTTGTCTTGGCTAGAGTGCATGCTCCGGGACGGCCTTCATGAAGTTTTAACAACACTCTAAGTTCTGTAAAGACTTCTCAGGAACGAGTCTCCCGAAAAGGGTGAAGTCTAGTACGGGGGAGGCTGCCTCCATCAAACGGTAGAACCGAGTTTAAGACAATAACCTTGCGGTTTTGTCTTGGCTAGAGTGCATGCTCCGGGACGGCCTTCATGAAGTTTTAACAACACTCTAAGTTCTGTAAAGACTTCTCAGGAACGAGTCTCCCGAAAAGGGTGAAGTCTAGTACGGGGGAGGCTGCCTCCATCAAACGGTAGAACCGAGTTTAAGACAATAACCTTGCGGTTTTGTCTTGGCTAGAGTGCATGCTCCGGGACGGCCTTCATGAAGTTTTAACAACACTCTAAGTTCTGTAAAGACTTCTCAGGAACGAGTCTCCCGAAAAGGGTGAAGTCTAGTACGGGGGAGGCTGCCTCCATCAAACGGTAGAACCGAGTTTAAGACAATAACCTTGCGGTTTTGTCTTGGCTAGAGCGCATGCTCCAGGACGGCCTTCATGAAGTTTTAAAAACACTCGAAGTTCTGTAAAGACTTCTCAGGAACGAGTCTCCCGAAAAGGGTGAAGTCTAGTACGGTATGTGGTAGTTTGCTTCAAGAATGTCAGACATAATTGCCATCGACCGCTTACCCGAAAGGGTTGCCATCGAACACTTTCTCGCTAGTGAGAAAACTACTGTCTAAATCAGGCATGGCCTGTCAGGGGAAATGAACTGGAATGTAAAGAATTTTTCATTCCTCGCTCATTTCCGTCCGCTAACCAAACCACCCGAAGTGGGAAGGTGGAGGAAAGATGACGGTGATTCTCTCGAAAACGAAAGGATCGGTGCTGGCGAAACCAGACCAGCTGATATAGTAATCAGCTGGGAGTGCTGAGTGACGCATCAAGTCACACCTTTGGAAGACCCATCCCGCAGGGGGTGGGGGGGAGGTCGACCACAGAGTCCCCAGAAAAACTCTGGATCGCGGAAACCGAGAGATTCGGATGAGAACCCAGGGGTTCAGAATCCATTTGCGAATTCCCCTCCCACGGCCTTAAAGGACGTTGTGCCGAGAACCAGCTGGAACTCCGGCGCTGATTCCTGATGGAATTTTCAGGAATCATGCTACGTGACCAGGACCCAAAGAAACTGTGTCACAGTTACCTGTGGAGATTCAAAAAACCCCAGGCAGCAGGCATCCCTTTGTCATAAGAGCAAAACTCTTGATGACGATGGGGGCGCACGAACAATTCACGGGATGAGAGCTCGAAAACTCTGTCAGGAGAGCAAAACTCTTGTGCACTCGTGAACACTTCGCGCAACAAGAGTTCGTAAAAATCTGTCATAAGAGTTGTACGTTCACCCCAACTGATTGCGTGCGCCCAGGTGCTCGCGCGCCAAGTTGGTCGTACGCGCGCGTCGATATGGTCGCCTGCGCCACTATCGGCTGTGCTCGCCAATCTGCTCGCGCGCGCCAACTTGGTCGTGCGCTCCATAGGTCGTGAGCGCCAGTTTGGTCGTGCGTGCCAAATTGGAGGAGCGCGCCACATCGGCCGTGTGCGCCAATTTGGTCGTGCACGGTAATCCGGTCGTGCGCGCCAATTTGGTCATGCATGCCAAACCGGTCGTGCGCGCAAGAGCTCTCAGTGTGGCGAGAGTACTCACTACAGTACTACGTTCACCCGAAGGTTCACGACAGCCTGTGTTGTGTGAGCGCGAACGGTCAACACAACAAGTCCTCAAACTCTGTCATATAAGTATGGCTATGATCACGAGAACCCAAAGGTTTGGCATGAACTGCGTTGTGAGACCCCGAAGGGTCAGTGCAAACGAAAAACGAAAGTTTCTCTGTCACAAGACCCCAAAGGATCAGCGTGATTAAGGGCACGAGAGACCATAGGCCTAACGTAGCCTGTGTTGCGAGACCCCGAAGGGTCAGTGCAACGATAAACCGAAGTTTCCCTGTCACTAAACACTAAAGTGTATTAGTGACTAAAGTTACGAGAGATCAAGGGTTCTGCGTAACTAATGTTACGAGAACCCAAAGGGTCAGCGTAACGAGAAACCGAAGTTTCCCTGTCACAAAAACATCGAAGTGTCAGTGACTAAAGTTACGAGAGCCCTAGGGTTCAACGTAACTAATGTTACGAGACCCCGAAGGGTCAGGGTAATGAGAAACCAAAGTTTCCCTGTCACAACACACCGAAGTGTTAGAGTGACTAAAGTTACAAGAGCCCTAGGGTTCAGCGTAACTAATGTTACGAGACCCCGAAGGGTCAGCGCAACGAGAAACCGAAGTTTCCCTGTCACAAAACACCGAAGAGTCAGAGTGACTAAAGTTGTGAGAGCCCAAGGGTTCAGCGTAACTAATGTTACGAGACCCCAAAGGATCAGCGTAACGAGGAACCGAGGTTCCTCTGTCACGAGACCCCGAAAGGTCAGCATGATTGATGGCACAAGTTCCCTAAGGCTCAATGTTACCATCGTTACAAGAGCCTGAAGGTTCGGCGTAACTGAAACAGGAAGGTTTCGAGCGGAGTCCCGAAGAACTCCTACTGTCATGAGAACCTGCAGGATCAACATGATGAGAGCCCGAAGGCTCAACGATCACGCCAGCCCAAAGGGTGATCGTAATGAGACCCCGAAGGATCAAGGAGAACCAGCAGGTTCAAGATAACACCTCCGCATAAGAGGTTTGTTCTCCCAAAGGAGAATGTCGCTTAAGATAAGGCTCTCGCTCCGCCCCTGAAGGAGAACCATAAGCGTAACGGGACCGCCGATGCCCAGAGGCAGTCTTCTCTCGAGGACGAGAGACTCGTTCCCCCGAAGGGATAACCTGCTTCGGAGAAAGCTCTGCCACTGCCCCTCGTGGATCAGCAAGCTTCTACAATTTATTTCTCGTGAACGAGAGGGAAGTTCTCTCGAAGGAGATTGCCTAAGACAAGCTTTCTCCCAGCTCTATGGGAATAAAGCGTAGGCATAAAATATCTCTCTCACGAACGAGGGAGAAGTCCTCCCGAAGGAGGACATCACCAAAGACAAGCTTTCTCCCAGCTCTATGAGAAAAAAGCGTAGGCTTAATAATACTGTATATCTCTCGCGAACGAGAGTGAAGTCCTCCTGAAGAAGGACATCGCCTAAAACAAGCTTTCTCCCAGCTCTATGTGAAAAAAAAAAAGCGTAGGCGTAAGAAACTTTCTCTCGCGAACGAAAGAGAAGTCCTACTGAAGGAGGACATTGCCTAAGGCAAGCTTTCTCCCAGCTCTATGGGAAAAAAGCATAGGCGTAAAAATCTCTCGCGAACGAGAGAGAAGTCCTCCCGCAAGAGGACATAGCCTAAGTAAAGCTTTCTCCCAGCTCTATGGAAAAAAAAGCATAGGCGTAATAAAAAGAACTACTCTCTAGTTCTCTCAAAGGAGGAGGAACATCAAGTTGAAGCTTGACAGCGAATGCTACCTCGTAACGAGGGCAGCTCATGAGCTACCACATGGAGCGCAGGATAACGATCAGGGCGGCCGTAGTATTTAGCCTTGTGTTCTACGTCGCTGCTTCCTGTGAAAATAGGAAGTTGTGATCAATTACAATTCATGTTCCGATGCACAAAATACACTATTCGGGTAATGTCACCTTCCTTGTAAGATAATTCCTCAAAAGGGAGCTGAACTGTTATACACTTTAATTCAGTAATGAAACAAACACACGGCAGTGTTAAGAACCTGCCGACCAACAGTTGCAGGGTAGGGCGGCAATGACAACTCCCTTACGGCGGAGGGAGTCGGATACGTTGTCAACAGCAAAGTTACAAGAATCTAACAATGTATAATTTCATTTATACATATATACCTATATATATGTAAGATAAATGAAAACACACAAGAAAACAAAAAATAAAACAGAAAAACAATCAAGGCAAGTCTTTGTGGGAGAGAAGGCCAGCATGTCCGTCCTCTACCAAGCCATAAAGTAAAGTGGTTACTCAGCCGAGAGGTGTGAGTGAGCGGGGTAGCCAGTCTACCCCACCCCCCACCCGCTAACTAGCGGATGGGGTAGTTATCACTCACTAAAATTATCATGGCTCGTCTTTCAGCTTTGCTGAAAGTATACCCTATAAATAGCAGATGGTTTGTATCTATGTTGGAACAAATTTATTTTAATGTTGGTGTTATTTTATTTTGCCCTGTTTCCATTCCTCACTGGGCTATTAGCATACTGCTTTTCCAACTAGGGTTGTAGCTTAGCACATAGTAGTAATAATAATAATAATAATAACAATAATAATAATAATAATAATAATAATAAAAACGTTCAGTGTGCAGCTATTGTTGCGCATGTAAAAGTATAAAATAACCCCGAAATAATGACCCATGGGGCTAACAAGCGCAGCTCGACATATACCACTTGTCAGACCATAGAAGCAGTGGTGTAATGTTAATTTTACGAGCGTAGCCAGCCACGGCGGAGCAAAAAATCATCAGAAGGATGTGAAGTGAATCATAAATAAATAGGATATTTAAATTTTAAGCCAATTAGCCTATATGAACCATATATTTTTCCAACTGGTTATCTTGTGTTTATTTTGCATTTTGGGCCATCATTATTGCTTCAAATCACTCGTTTTTGGCATTTACCCACCCCAAAAGACCTGGGTTTTCCACAGGAGTCCCAGATAAATGTCTTCATATAAGGGGGCTCAAAGACTCATAAATGGGTAGTTTGCTCAGATAATCATGGTCATGAATGCATAAAGCACAAGATAACGAGTAAGAAAAATATATGGTTCATGTATTTAGCTAGAAATTAAAGTATGTTGGAGCCTTTGTACAACAGTGGCCAGTTCCTCCTGCATGCATAGAAAATGGACGCCAACAACCCTAAACTTCCCCACCTAACCTAAAAGTTGTGTCATTACCTTCTTACCTAACAGGAGGGGGGGGGGGGGAAAGGGTGCAAAACCCTTACACTGCTGTATTCGTAGTCATCTGTCATCATACATACAGGTGGCCGCTATCATACATACACCCAAAAGTAAATATTTACCAATATGGGTACCTATTACACTTTTATTCATCTATAGTACTTCCTACGTCTTATTAAATGAGTAGCACACGGGTAAAGTTATACCAAAGATTTGCCAGCCTAGGCTATGATATTTCCTATTTCGATCATGCAACAACATGACAACTATACAAACTTTATACTTAAAAGTATTTTTAATTAATAAATGTTATCCCGACTGTAACTGTAATAATACCCATACATCTAAGCAGTTGACCATGGCACTCTCATAAACTAGACCTACCGTAGTAAGGAATAGCATAATACTAGGCCTATTTGGTAAATATTTGGTGATAAATCTTATTAATGTGTTTTATTAAAGAAACTATTTTAAGAATGACTAATATTCCCAGCCGACGTTTACTACACTAATGCCATCTATTGACCACTCCCTAAGGATGCCTGCCAATTTCCTGCCAATGAAAACAGTCATACGCTGCAAAAATAGTCTTTCTCGTAAAAAGTTTCTAGAAAAAAATAAGATGCTATTATTGTCAAGTATTACCAAATAAAAGATACAAGTCACAAATAGTGACACTTTTGAGTAATTGATCCATTTTTAATTTAGTATATATTTTGAATATAGTGTAAGGACAGTGAGACGAGCTATCAACAACAACAACTGACGGTTTATTTAAACACGTGCGAGAATATAATACAAGGTGCGGACAGCAATGTAGCATGCGTGCTGGCGCCAATCTGGCTTGAACCAACCGCCACAAAATGTGTGTTTTTTCACACGTACAAATACTTGAAATACAAGTCAATAGAAATATGTAGCAAAATGATAAATACATGAAATTGTAGCTCTGAGGGAACGGAACAAATATATACAGTTAGCCACAGTGTGGCAAAAGGAGAATTTAAATGAAATGGAGAATTCGATGAGAATGCTGGACGACGGAGGGAGCGATGTCCTTGCAATATATTAAATGTCCGTTAACGACACAAACTTCTCTTTGATTGACTATGTTGATGATGTTGGCTCCAGGTCGCTTAGTACCTCCTCCACCAACCCCTTCCCCCCTCCTGCAACATAACTTTCTAATTTTGTTTGCATTCCCAGCATTTAAAGAACCTCCTAAATACTTTACAAAAAGAGGAGAGTTGCAGGAAGGCACAATTTTGGAGTAAATGGAGAGCGTGCTCTTGTAAACAAATACCGTATTTGGAGCGTTTGTAGGGTAACGGCCAGATCCGTTTTCATTCATAAAAAATGGGAATATTATAAAGTGGGGTGGACTGTGGCCGTCATTCTAAAATAGAGTTCGTAGAAAACTGGAATATTCTGAACTGTGGCCGGTGTTCTAAAACAAATTTTGGCGGGAGAAGCTAACTTAAAAAACCCACCTAACCTATGCTAAAAGCCGTATCCTTACCCAGGGGGGCTTCGCCCCCCGGACCCCCCCCCCTTACCTACTACGGGAGCGAGAAGATTCGTGGCCGGAGTAAGAACTCGAGCCACAAATTTGCAGGTAATTTAGGGTTTTCTGCAAAAAACAAAAGTGTGCGTTTAAGCACATATTTAAGATCCGTAGACCATTTCCAAACGTTTTTATTCTATACAAGATAACAGTCGGAGCGATAATAAGCAAATTAGGACGCTTGGCCGTAGCGCTACAAACTACCCCCGTATTTTTTTATTAATAAATGTTATCCCGACTGTAACTGTAATTGTAGGCCTATTGTTGGACAAAAACAAAATCGACTTTATGTATATCAAATGATTATGACCTTCAAATCTTCTACTTCTCATATATATTTAATGATTATGATCTTCAGTTACATAGGAAATAATCTCGTAGGTTAGGGATAATCCCTTCTGGTCAGGTAAGGTAATTTCAAATAATTTTTCACATAGAAAATTACTTTCGAGAGACCTAGTCAATGAATACTTCAGCAAAATGTGTAATTGAATGTGTACATATTTAAAAATAGTAAGGTTTTCACATGCATATCTTACCAATATAGAAATACACGAAGGTACACGTATCTTGAGATTTTTCACACATAGTTTTACGAAACTTTTACGAATGGACAACGTAAAATGGAAGTCAATACTGAATTATGGTACACTGTGAAGACTCAAATTTAAATACATCTTTACTAAAAATAATTATAAATAATTTGTTATTAGCCTATATAATTAGATATTAAATTGTCATTATGATTTATATTATATATCAAAAATATATTCTAAATTTGTTTTCATGTACTATTCTAAGTATATGAAATAAAGTTCACGTAGATTAAATTTTAAAACTGTACTACCACACTGTAAAAGACTCAAATTTAAATACATCTTTACTAAAATAAATTATAAATAATTTGGCATTAACCTATTTAATTAGATATTTAATTATCATTTTGATTTATATTATATACTATAAAATATTTTAAATTTGTTATCATGTACTATTCTAAATATATGAAATAAAATTCACGTAGATTAAATGTTAAAACTGTACTACCTTTTATATCTGAGCTGACAAAAAGTAAACATCACGATTTCACAATTGGTGTGGATTTGATCGTGGTTTGAAAATAGTGGAGTGAAAGCGTATATATATTTTAATGTAGTGAAATCACCCCAATTGGATATAATTCTAAAGATCTTCGTGGCATAACTACAAGGTTCCGGT
>NC_090766.1:1613064-1618064 GCF_036898095.1 Palaemon carinicauda | reverse complement strand
TTATTTTTATTATTATTATTACTTGCTTAGCTACAATCCTAGTTGCAAAAGCAGGATGTAATAAGCCTAAGGCTCCAGCAAGGGAAAATAGCTCAGTGAAGAAAGGAAGCACTGTTATTATTATTATTATCATCATTATTTTTATTATTATTATAATTAGTAGTAGTAGTAGTACTTGCCAAGCTACAATCTTAGTTGGAAAAGCAGGATGCTATAATCCCAAGGCTCCAGCAAGGGAAAATAGCCCAGTGAGGAAAGGAAACAATATTATTATTATTATTATTATTATTATTATTATTATTATTATTACTTGCTTAGCTACAACCCTACTTGGAAAAGCAGGATGCTATAAGCCTAAGGCTCTAGCAGGGGAAAATAGCCCAGTGAGGAAAGGGGATAGAACTTAGGGTGAATTTAACAACACATACAGTATTTTTACCGCAATTGCCCGAGGGTGCTTGGCTAACTCATAGTTGCATATTTTATATATGTATTAATTGCTTATTTCTATCATACTATGTTTTTCTGATTAAGTTTTGATTTAAATTCTCGGGGAAATTAATGTCAGTGTAAATCTATTCGTCATATTTACAATTTATTTTTTATTTTTTAAAGGAAAGTATTTTTACCTTTTTTCCACTATCTTTCCATTTAAAAGGAATTAATTTGACATACTTAAAGGTTTAAAGGTCGCTCATTAATGGCAGAGGCAAGGGGCAGTGACATTCCCCTAGCAAGCAGGACAATGCCCTAGAGACTGACCATATAGTATATGATCAGCGCCCAGGCCTCCTCTCCACACAAGCTAGGACCAGGGAGGGCCAGGCAGTGGCTGCTGATGACTCAGCAGATAGACCTATAGGCTCCCCCCCCCAAACCCCCCCCCTGCCCCCAACCTTAGCTCACAAGGATGGTAAGGTTGCAGACACTAATGGCACTAACGAGTTTGAGCGGGACTCGAACCCCCGACTGGCGATCACCAGGCAGAGACGTTACCAATCAGGCCACAATAACCATCGTTATATTTATCTTTAATTAATCTATAGATGAAGAAAGCTACGGAAATGTATATTTTTACTGTTTGTTGGTAAATAGAGTTTTCCAAGAGCAATTTATAGAAACGTATTTACTTTTCATTACTTCTCTTGGAGTTCATTTCCTTATTTCCTTTCCCCGCTGGGCTATTTTTCTACTTTTGGAGCCCTTAGGCTTTTAGCGTCCTGCTTTTCCATCTAGGGTTGTAGCTTAGCTAATGATAATAATAATAATAATAATAATAATAATAATAATGATAATAATAATAATGATAATAATAATAATAATAATAATAATAATAATAATAATAATAATTTATACATTGGATATCTGCGTGTATGAGAGAGAGAGAGAGAGAGAGAGAGAGAGAGAGAGAGAGACTTATGCAAAAAAAATTGGCAAAGAAATTGTAACCGTCTGGAGGAGTCCCGTTAGAGACCCTTATGCAACAGATGTGTTTTTTCACGTTTTTATTAAAAGGAAAAACATTTCTTGAATTGCGAAATATATTACATAAATGTAAAAACTGGGAATGTCGACAGTTCAAAGACTATAAATAGATTTTTTCTTCGTTACAGAATCGAATTTTGTAATGGCAGGATTTGTCAAGGTGGTTTAAATATCCTTTTTTTTTTTTTTTTTTTTTTTTTTTGATACACAAAAGTCAATATTTATTATTAGATTTTTCATATTTGATACAGAAAAGTTGATATGTATTATTAGATTTATTATTATTATTACTTGCTAAGCTAGAACCCTAGTTGGAAAAGCAGGATGTTATAAGCCCAAGGGCTCTAACAGGGAAAAGTAGCCCAGAGAGGAAAGGAAATAAGGTAATAATTAAACAATATTATTATTATTATTATTATTATTATTATTATTATTATTACTAGCTGAGCTACAACCCTAGATTGCAAAGCAAGATGCTATAAGCACAGGGGCTCCAACAGGGAAAAATATCCCAGTGAGGAAAGGAAATAAATAAACGATATAAGAAGTAATTAACGATTAAAAAAGAAAATAAAATAACAGCATTAAAACAGATATTTCATATATAAACTATAAAAGGACTTAAGTAAACCAGAAAAACTAAAGATGTATTATTAGATTTTTTTTTAATACACAAAACAGGATACGTATTATTTGGTATTTTATTTTTTAATACACAAAACTGAATAGGCCCTATTTATTTTTAGATATTTTATTTTTCATACACAATAGTTGATATGGATTATTATTTTTTATACATAAAAGTGAATATTATAGATATTTTATTTTTTATATATTAAACTGAATATTATAAATATTTTATTTTTATACATAAAACTAAATATAGATATTTTATTTTTTTTAAAATACATAAAACTGAATATTACAGATATTGTATTATTTTAGAAATACACAAAACTGAATATTACAGATATTTTATTTTCATACATAAAATTTAATAAAAATATTTTATTTTTTTATACATAAAACTGAATATTATAGATATTTTATTTTTCAAAAATACATAAAACTGAATATTACAGATATTTTATTTTTTATACATAAAATTGAATATTATTGATATTTTATTTTTTTATACATTAAACTGAATATTATAAATATTTTATTTTTTATACATAAGATTTAATATTATAGATATTTTATTTTTTTATACATTAAACTGAATATTATAGATATTTTATTTTTATACATAGAATTGAATATTACAGATATTTATTTTTTTATACATTAAACTGAATATTATTGATATTTTATTTTTTTTACATAAAATTGAATATTACAGATTTTTTTTTCTGATACATAAAACTGAATATGTATTTTTAGGTATTTTATTTTTGATACATAATAGTTAATACGGATTATTTTTTAAAAATAAAACTGAATATTACAAATATATTTTTGTGATACATAAAACTGATTATGTATTTTTAGATATTTTATTTTTGATACACAATATTGAATATGGATTATTATAAATTTTTGATACACAAAAATGGCTATGTATTACAGATATTTTGATTTTGATACACAAAAATAAATAAGTATTTTTAGAATTTTTTGATACACAAAAATAAGTAAGTATTTTTAAAAAAAATTTTTATACACAAAATTGAATATGGAATGTTAAAATATTTTTTTATACACAAAACCGAATAGGTATTATAAATATTTGAATTTTGATAAACAAAAATGAATAAGTATTTTTAGATATTTTCGATACACAAAAACTGAATATTTTGATACACAAAAGTGAATATTTTAACTAGATTTTTTTCTATGAACAAAATTTAATATGAATTATTTAGTATTTTAATTTTTATACACAAAACTGAATATGCATTATATATATTTTATTTTTGATACACAAAATTGAATTCCTATTTCAGAATAGATTGTCAAACTAATTGAACCTGCAACAAGAAAAAAAAGAGTAAAGCTTTAAGTCTCTCTCTCTCTCTCTCTCTCTCTCTCTCTCTCTTTATATATAGATATATATATATATATATATACACATATATATATATATATATATATACATACATATATATATATATATATATATACATATATATATATATATATATATATGTATATATATATACATATATATATACATATATATATATATATATATATGTATATATATACATATATATATATATATATTTTATTTTGATTCTCAAAACTGAATTCCTATTTCAGAATAGATTGTCAAACTAATCGAACCTGCAAAAAAAAAAAAAAAAAAAAATAAAGCTCTAAATCTCATGCGAACAGTTCTGAATATTGTCTGAGGCCAAAATAGGAAAATGAGCCTTAACAACGAGGCATCAGAATGACCATTTTACCATATCCTTAAGATTGACTTCGTTCCCACATCAAAGTCGGACCTCCTTTTGAGAAAATTATGTTCCCTTTCTCTCCATTCAAGTGTGTCTCATCACGACTGGCTCACTTTTACCCCATTTTATACTGCGTGTAATACACACACACACACACACACACAACAGCATCATCATCATCATCATCATCATCATCATCATCTCCTCCTACGCCTATTGACGCTAAGGACCTCGGTTAGATTTCGCCAGTCGTCTCTATCTTGAGCTTTTAAATCAATACTTCTCTATTCGTTATCGTCCACTTCACGCTTCATAGCTCTCAGCCGTGTAGGTCTGAGTCTTCCAACTTTTCTAGCGTTTTGTGGAGCCCAGTTGGAAGTTTGGTGAATACACACACACACACACACACATATATATATAAATATATATATATATATATATATATGTATATATATATATATATATATATATCTATATATATATATATATATATGTGTGTGTGTATATATATATATATATATATAGATATTTACATATATATATATATAAATATATATATATATATATATTGATGTATATCTATATATTATATATATATATATACATATATATATATATATATATACATTATAATATATATATATATATATATATTAATAGAAGACAAAATCGGTCAAGATAAACATAGTATTTAATTTTACTTCTTTATATATATATATATATATATATGTATATATATAGATATATATATATGTATATATATATATATATATATGTATGTATGTATATATATAGATATATATATATATATATATATACTGTATAACCCCTTCTGATTGGGGATACCTTAACGTGGTGAAAGGGTTTATGTATTGCCATGTTCAATAAAGCTGTACTAGTCAGGAACACTTATGCTAGGTTGGTTTGCTGTGAGCGATCAGACTAAAGTCTCCCACCATCACTAATTCATAGTTGTCTGCGTGATGATGGAAAATGACCAAACTCCAAACATGAATTAAGACATGTCTGAGGAATTTGTCCTGCAGTGTTGTTGTTGTTGTTGTTTTATATATATATATATATATATATATTGTGTGTGTCTCTGTCTTTGTG
>NC_090766.1:1598064-1603064 GCF_036898095.1 Palaemon carinicauda | reverse complement strand
TATTATTATTATTATTATTATTATTATTATTATTATTATTAGCTTAGCTACAATCCTAGTTCGAAATGCAGGATTCTATAAACCCTATAAGGGCTCCAACAGGGGAAAATAGCCCAGAGAGGAAAGGAAATAAGGAATTGAACTACATGAGAAGTAATGAACAGTTGAAATAAGATATTTTAAGAACATTAACAATATTAAAAAAAATATCTTTCATATATAAACTATAAAAAGAGACTCATGTCACTCTGTTCAACATAAAAACATCAGCTGCAAATTTGAACTTTTGAAGTTCCACCGATTCAACTCCACAACTTGGTCACAGCTGGAATAAAACTTCTAAATACTATATATAGTATCTTTGCAATTTAGCCTTTCTGATATTCTGTATTTGCTATTTTTAGGTTTCAAATGTGAATCAGACAAAAGGTATTGTTCAACTTTCACTCCCGAGTTTCGATCAGTATCGTACATGTTTTGATATGGTATTAGACCATGAACTATTTCAGTAGCTACTAACCTTTGCAGTTTTCAGACAGGTATAGAAATGAGGTTGGTTTATACACGGGTATGATCCAACGCGGTTTTTTTTTTTTTTTTTTTTTTTTTTTTAGGACTTTCTTCTGAATTCTGTAAGTCACTATAAAAACAGCATAGAAAACGACGACTCTAATTATAAATTTTGTGGTTAATTAGGTAAGGGGAAAATATAAATTAATATAAATATAAATATAAATTTAATAAATTAATATGAATATATAAATTAATATTTAGATATAT
The DNA here is from genome assembly GCF_036898095.1 of Palaemon carinicauda. Taxonomy (NCBI): domain Eukaryota; kingdom Metazoa; phylum Arthropoda; class Malacostraca; order Decapoda; family Palaemonidae; genus Palaemon; species Palaemon carinicauda. The sequence goes on along the minus strand of NC_090766.1, from coordinate 1,602,284 downwards.
AAAATTATAAATATATAGATATATAAATATATAAGTTAATATATAAATTAATGTGTGAATAGATAGATATTCATTAAATAAATATATAAATATAAATATATAAATATATAAATTAATATATAAATTAATATAAATTAATGCGTGAATAGATTGATATTCATTAAATAAAGAAATATATATATATATATATATATATATATGTAAAATGAATTCTTATAATCAATAAACAGATACGAATAGATAAATAAAATACTTGAAAATCATATTAAAATATCAATATCTTTGTATTTATATTTTATCAGTATGTGTCAACAAAGAGGAAGACATTCCTCAGTGGCCATCTTGGAATGTTGATTAATTGTTCCTCTCAATTAAAGAAAAAAAATAATTAGAGAAAAAAATAGTTAAACAATCATTGTGTTGGGGAATGTGACAGCTGATACATAAAAAGTTCTTTCTCATACTACAAATGTTACTTTCTGTTCAAGGTAAAAACGTACGAAAGTATTAAAGCAAAAATAGAGAATTGAAGACTTTCCTCAGTGGCCATCTTGGAATGTTGAATAATTGTTCCACTTAATCAGAGAAAACAATAAATAAAGAAAACAATCTTTGTGTTGTAGAATGTGACAGCTGATACATAAAAAGTTCTTTTTCATACTACAAATGTTACTTTCTGTTCAAGGAAAAACGTACGAAAGTATTAAAGCAAAAATAGAGAATTGAAGACTTTCCTCAGTGGCCATCTTGGAATGTTGAATAATTGTTCCTCTTAACTGAAGAAAACAATAAATAAAGAAAACAATCCTTGTGTTGTGGAATGTGACAGCTGATACATAAAAAGTTCTTTCTCATACTACAAATGTTACTTTCTGTTCAAGGAAAAACTTGCGAAAGTATTGAAGCAAAATTAGAGAATTGAAGACTTTCCTCAGTGGCCATCTTGGAATGTTGAATAATTGTTCCACTTAATTAAAGAAAAACAATAATTAAACAATCATTGTGTTGTGGAATGTGACAGCTGATACATAAAAAGTTCTTTCTCATACTACAAATGTTACTTTCTGTTCAAGGGAAAACTTGCGAAAGTATTAAAGCAAAAAGAGAATTGAAGGAATGAGAAAGTAGTGCATAATCCCTTCTCTTGCAATATCTGAATGTTGCATTAACAAAGATATAATTAAGATTAACATATCAATGCTTTCTCCATGCAGCGACCCGCGAGTTTAAATGTGCACGACTTGGAAGACTCATCTGTTATTTTGCGTCTCGCAGATTTTCGATGTCTTATCTTCTTGATGACCCCTCGCAGAATGAAACTGGAACTATTTCTCTCTCTCTCTCTCTCTCTCTCTCTCTCTCTCTCTCTCTCTCTCTCAAATGATATTGTATATATTTATCTATATAATATCCCACTACAGCTATTTGCAACATAGTGACGAAGAACACTTACTATCTTTTAAATCTCTCTCTCTCTCTCTCTCTCTCTCTCTCTCTCTCTCTCTGCAAGAGTTGTGCTTGATTCATTAGGCTGGTTGATCTCTTCCCTTTTAATAATAAGAACTCTCTCTCTCTCTCTCTCTCTCTCTCTCTCTCTCTCTCTTTTTGGCTAGTTCTGAAAAGTCTTGCTTAAATCATTGGGCTGGTTAATCTCTTCCCTTCTAATAATAAGAACTCTCTCTCTCTCTCTCTCTCTCTCTCTCTCTCTCTCTCTGAGCTCTGAAAGAGTTGTGCTTGACTCATTGGGCTGGTTAATCACTTTCCTCTTAATAATATTATCTCTCTCTCTCTCTCTCCCTCTCTCTCTCTCTCTCTCTCTCTCTCTCTCTCTTGGCTAGTTCTGAAAAGTCTTGCTTAAATCATTGGGCTGGTTAATCTCTTCCCTTTTAATAATGTCTCTCTCTCTCTCTCTCTCTCTCTCTCTCTCTCTCTTTTGGCTAGTTCTGAAAAGAGTCGTGCTTGACTCATTGGGCTGGTTAATCTCTTCCCTTTTAATAAGAGTCTCTCTCTCTCTCTCTCTCTCTCTCTCTCTCTCTCTCTTTTGGCTAGTTCTAAAGAGAGTCTTGCTTAAATCATTGGGCTGGTTAATCTCTTCCCTTTTGATAAGAATCTCTCTCTCTCTCTCTCTCTCTCTCTCTCTCTGCTAGCTCTGAAAGAGTCGTGCTTGACTCATTGGGCTGGTTAATCTCTTCCCTTTTAATAATAAGAACTCCTCTCTCTTTCTCTCTCTCTCTCTCTCTCTCTCTCTCTCTCTCTCTCTCACAATAGTCGTGCTTGGCTCATTGTGTTGGTTAATCTCTTCCCTTTTAATAATAAAATCTCTCTCTCTCTCTCTCTCTCTCTCCCTCTCTCTCTCTCTCTCTCTCTCTCTCTCTCTCTCTCTCTCGTTGAATTTATTCTTTCTATTTTTTGTTTTGTTTAGTGACATTCCCTTCCTTAACTCTCTAAACAAGCTAATTCGCTCTTCCCAAGAGCAAATGAAATGGAGTCTCCGCGGATGGAGTAAAACGTCTTCGAGACATTCAAAATCCTTGTAAATCCCAGTTAGCTTTAGTGTCACATATAGATACTTTTCTTATATATTTGATATCAGTTTTGCTTATTAATTATTCTTGTTATCTTTGGTGCAATGTAAATCATCATCATCATCATATCCTCCTACGCTTATTGATGCAAAGTGCCCCGGTTAGATTTCGCCAGTCGGCTCTATCTTGAGCTTTTAAATCAATACTTCTCCATTCATCTGGGATTTCTGCTTTAATTTATATAATCCTATTCCTTTGCGTCTTGTAACAAAAAGAGTTTTCCATTTGGCTTTTGATATTAATCGGCCTCTTTGCCTGGCATAGAGTTAGTGTTTTGCTGGCCTAATGGAAACGTTCCTGCCTAGTGATCACCGGACTAGGGTTCGAGTCTCGCTCAAACCCGTCAGTTCCTTTGGTCGCTGCAAGCTCACCCTCTTTGTGGGCTAAGGATTGGGGGTTTTGGGGAGCCTACAGGTCTACCTGCTTAGTCATCAGCAGCCATTGCCTGGCCCTCCCTGGTCCTAGCTTGAGTTTAGAGGGGTCTTGGGCTATGGTCAGTCTCTAGGAGTCTAGGTCATTGTCCTTTAAGCTAGGACAATTATTATTATTATTATTATTATTATTATTATTATTATTATTATTATTATTATTATTACCAGCCAAGCTACAACCCTATATGGAAAAGCAAGATGCTATAAGCCCAAGGGCTTCAACAGGGAAAAATAGCCCAGCGAGGAAAGGAAATAAGGAAATGAATAAATGATGGGAACAAATTAACAATAAATCATTCTAAAAACAGTAACAACGTCGAAATAGATATGTCATATATAAACTATTAACAACGTCAAAAACAGATATGTCATAAATAAACTATAAAAAGACTTCATTATCCCTTGCCTCTGTCATTCATCAGTGAACTTTAAACCTTATTAAGGCAAACACGTTTTCATAGTTAAAGTAAAACTTGTACAAAAAAATCCTTTATTTTATTAATGAAATCTATAGATTATTTTATTTATTTTACTAAGTTCAATTCCCTTCTGCCCAAGACTGCAGAAAGGCTAGGAAAAAATGGTTACGCTTCATGGCTCAATGGGTCACTCTGTCGGACAATGATTTTTACTACTGTTGTTGTTTTTGTTGTCGTTGCTGTAAATTTGAGTTTGTTTAGTTGTATATGATAAATGAATCATTTTCATTATATATATATATATATATATACATACATATATATATATATATATATATACAGTACACACACACACACACACATATATATATATATATATATATGATAAATTTTGCACATTTAGACGTGTTTTTCATATTCAAATAAGCCATAGATATTTTTGATACATTAATGCCTGGATTCTCTTAACGACCTCGGGATCAGATCTTTCTTCGTGGCCAAGTAGTAGTCACTGTCTATACAAGCTTGCCGGACCAGGGTTTGATTCCAGGACGGTCACAAGCTCTTGTCTTTGTGTGATTTCGCCTGGGGCTCTGATCCCGAGGTCGTTAAGAGAATCTAGACATTAATGTATCAAAAATATATATATGGCTTATTTGAATATCTATATGTATATATATATACAGTATATATATATATATATATATATATACATATATATTTATATGTATATAAATAAATATATATATATATATATATATATATATAAACTCTCTAGTGGGATT
>NC_090766.1:1530640-1585640 GCF_036898095.1 Palaemon carinicauda | reverse complement strand
TCTCTCTCTCTCTCTCTCTCTCTCTCTCTCTCTCTCTCTCTAAAAAATGAAATTTTATGCAGTTGTTTCTATTAATAGGTTGATGTCCCCCTCAGCCTACTTTTAAAATAATCACAATGTTAAGTAAATGGAACATATTTTCTTAGTTTATTTTTTGTTTGTGATCAACATTACTCAAAAACTACTGAACCAATTTCAACGAAACTTGGTGGATATGTTGGGCATGACCCAAGGACTTATCCATTTGGTTTATATGTCTGTGAACAACATTACTCAAAAACTACTGAACCAATTTCAACGAAACTTGGTGAACATGTTAGGTATGACCCAAGGGCTTATCCATTTGGTTTATTTGTCTATGAACAACATTAAGCAAAAACTACTGAATCAGTTTCAATGGAACTTTGTGGATATGTGGGGTATGACCCAAGGACAAATCTATTAGGTTTATTTGTTAGTGAACAACATTAAGCAAAACCTACTAAACCAATTTCAACAAAACTTTGTGGATATGTGGGGTATAACTCAAGGACAAATCTAGTAGATTTTGAAAAAAAATACCTCGAAGTTAAGAGCAAAATAAGAATGTCTGACATGGCAAGGGAATGATCTCAACTAAGTGGCCTTCTGGTTAATGTTAGACCAAAACATTGTTTTATTTTTCTAGGAATTGAAAGAAAAACTATGAACACTGGTTACATAATCTAGTATATCGAACATTCTCTACAATTTTGCTGTATTCCCACTCACCAATTCGGCTATAGATGACCGGAACCTTGTAGTTATGTCACGAAGATCTTTAGAATTATATCCAATTGGGGTAATTTCACTACATTAAAATATATATACGCTTTCACTCCACCATTTTCAAACCACGATAAAATCCACACTAATTATGAAATTGTGATGTTTACTTCTTGTCAGCTCAGATATAAAAGGTAGTACAGTTTTAAAATTTAATCTACGTAAATTTTATTTCATATATTTAGAATAGTACATGATAACATATTTAAAATATTTTATAATAGATAATATAAATCAGAATGATAATCAAATATCTAATTACATAGGCTAATACTAAATTATTTATAATTTATTTTAGTAAAGATGTATTTAAATTTGAGTCTTTACAGTGTGGTAGTACAGTTTTAATATTTAATCTACGTGAATTTTATTTCATATATTTAGAATAGTACATGATAAAAAATTTAAAATATTTTATATTTTATAATATAAATCAGAATGATAATTAAATATCTAATTAAATAGGTTAATATCAAATTATTTATAATTTATTTTAGTAAAGATGTATTTAAATTTGAGTCTTTACAGTGTGGTAGTACAGTTTTAAAATTTAATCTACGTGAACTTTATTTCATATATTTAGAATAATACATGATAACAAATTTAAAATATTTTATAGTATATAATATAAATCAGAATGATAATTAAATATCTAATTACATAGGCTAATAGTAATTTATTCATAATTTATTTTTAGCAAAGATGTATTTAAATTTGAGTCTTCACACTGTACCATACTTCAGTATTGTCTTCTATTTACGTTGTCCGTTCGTAAGTTTCGTATAATGTATGTGTGAAAAATCTCAAGATACGTGTACCTTCGTGTATTTTTATATTGGTAAGATATGCATGTGAAAACCTAACTATTTTTGTATATGTACACATTCAATTACACATTTTGCTGAAATATTCATTGACTAGGTCTCTCGAAAGTAATTTTCTATGTGAAAAATTATTTGAAATTACCTTACCTGACCAGAAGGGATTATCCCTAACCTACGAGATTATTTCCTATGTAACTGAAGATCATAATCATTTAATATATATGAGGAGTAGAAGATTTGAAGGTCATAATCATTTGGTATACATAAAAAAAGTATATTTTGTCCAGCAATAGGCCTACAATTTTGGGTATTATTACAGTTACAGTCGGGATAAAATTTATTAATAAAAAGTACGGTATTTGTTTACAAGAGCACGCTCTCCATTTACTTCAAAATTGTGCCTTCCTGCAACTCTCCTTGTTTTGTAAAGTATTTAGGAGGTTTTTTAAATGCTAGGAACACAAACAAAATTAGCAAGTTATGTTGCAGGAGGGGGGAATGGGTTGGTGGAGGAGGTACTAAGCGACCTGGAACCAACATCATCAACGTAGTCAATCAAAGAGAAGTTTGTGGCGTCAACGGACATTTCATATATTGCAAGGACATTGCTCGGAGCCTTTGTAGGGTGACGGCCAGATCCCGTAGAAAACGGGAATATTCTGAACTGTGGCCGTCGTTCTAAAAACGAGTTTGGCGGGAGAAGCTAACTTAAAAAAACCCACCTACCCTATGCTAAAAGCCGTATCCTTACCCAGGGGGGCTTCGCCCTACCGGACCCCCCCCCCCCCCTTTACACAACAGTTTCCTTACCTACGAGTATGAGGGGAGAAGCTAACTTAAAAAACCCACCTAACCTATGCTAAAAGTCGTGACCTTAACCAGGGGGGCTGCGCCCCCCCGGACCCCCCCATACACAACATATTTAAGATCCGTAGACCATTTCCAAACGTTTTTATTCTATACAAGATAATAGTCGGAGCGATAATAAGCAAATTAGGACGCTTGGCCGTAGAGCTACAAACTACCCCATCGCTCCCTCCGTCGTCCTGCATTCTCATCGAATTCTCCATTTCATTTAAATTCTCATTTCGCCACACTGTGGCTAACTGTATATATTTGTTCCTCTCCCTCAGAGCTACAATTTCATGTATTTATCATTTCGCTACATATTTCTATTGACTTGTATTTCAAGTATTAGTACGTGTGAAAAAACACACATTTTGTGGCGGTTGGTTCAAGCCAGATTGGCGCCAGCGCACTTGCTACAATGCTGTCCGCACCTTGTATTATATTCTCGTACGTGTTTAAATAAACCGTCAGTTGTTGTTGTTGATAGCTCGTCTCACTGTCCTTACAATATATTCAAAATACAGTATATACTAAATCAAAAATGGATCAATTACTCAAAAGTGTCACTATTTGTGAATTTTATATTTTATTTGGTAATACTTGACAATAACACCATCTTATTTTTTTATAGAAACTTTTTACGAGAATGACTATTTTTGCAGCGTATGACTGTTTTCATTGGCCGGAAATTGGCAGGCATCCTTACGGAGTGGTCAATAGATGGCATTAGTGTAGTAAATGTCGGTTGGGAATATTAGACATTCTTAAAATAGTTTCTTTAATAAAACACATTAATAAGACTTATCACCAAATATTTACCAAATAGGCCTAGTATTATGCTATTCCTTACTACGGTAGGTCTAGTTTATGAGAGTGCCATGGTCAACTCCTTAGATGTATGGGTATTATTACAGTTACAGTCGGGATAACATTTATTAATTAAAAATACTTTTAAGTATAAAGTTTGTATAGTTGCCATTTTGTTGCATGATAGAAATAGTAGTGCATCGTAGCCTAGGCTGGCAAATCTTTGGTATAACTTTACCCGTGTGCTACTCATTTAATAAGTCTTAGGAAGTACTATAGATGAATAAAAGTGTAATAGGTATCCATATTGGTAAATATTTACTTTTTGGTGTATGTATGATAGCGGCCACCTGTATGTATGATGACAGATGACAACGAATACGGCAGTGTAAGGGTTTCGCAGTGCCCCCCCCCCCCCCCCTCCTCCCATTAGGTTAGATGGTAAGGACAAGGTTTGTAGGTTAGGTTAGGTGGGGGAAATTTAGGCTTTTTGGTGTCCATTTTCTATGCATGCAGGAGGAACTGGCCACTGATGTACAAAGGGTTCAACATACTTTAATTTCTAGCTAAATACATGAACCATATATTTTTCTAACTAGTTATCTTGTGCTCTATGCATTCATGACCATGATTATTGAGGCAAACTACCCATTTATGAGTTTTTGAGCCCCCTTATATGAAGACATTTGTCTGGGACCCCTGTGGAAAACCCAGGTTTTTTAGGGTGTGTAAATGCCAAAAGCGAGTGATTTGAAGCAATAATGATGGCCCAAAATGCAAAATAAACACAAGATAACCAGTTGGAAAAATATATGGTTCATATAGGCTAATTGGCTTGAAATTTAAATATCCTATTTATTTATGATTCACTTCACATCCTTCTGATGATTTTTGCTCCGCCATGCCGCGCCACGCTCGTAAAATTAACATTACACCACTGCTTCTAGGGTCTGACAAGTGGTATATGTCGAGCTGCCCTGTGGGTCATTATTTCGGGGTTATTTTATACTTTTACATGAGCTACAATAGCTACACACTGAACGTTTTTATTATTATTATTATTATTAGTATTATTATTGTTATTATTATTATTATTATTACTACTATGTGCTAAGCTACAACCCTAGTTGGAAAAGCAGTATGCTAATAGCCCAGTGTGGAATGGAAACAGGGCAAAATAAAATAACACCAACATTAAAATAAATTTGTTCCAACATAGATATAAACCCTCTGCTATTTATAGGGTATACTTTCAGCGCAGCTGAAAGACGAGCCATGATAATTTTAGTGAGTGATAACTACCCCATCCGCTAGTTAGCGGGTGGGGGGTGGGGTAGACTGGCTACCCCGCTCACTCACACCTCTCAGCTGAGTAACCACTTTACTTTATGGCTCGGTAGAGGACGGACATGCTGCCCTTCTCTCCCGAAAGACTTGCCTTGATTGTTTTTCTGTTTTATTTTTTGTTTTCTTGTGTGTTTTCATTTATCTTACACATATATAAGTGTATATATGTATAAATGGAATTATACGTTGTTAGATTCTTGTAACTTTGCTGTTGACAACGTATCCGACTGCCTCCGCCGTAAGGGAGTTGTCATTGCCGCCCTCCCTGCGACTGTTGGTCTGCAGGTTCTTAACTCTGCCCTGTGTTTGTTTCAATACTGAATTTAAGTGTATAACAGTTCAGCTCCCTTTTGAGGAATTATCTTACAAGGAAGGTGACATTCCCCGAATAGTGTATTTTTTGCTTCGGAACATGAATTGTAATTGATCACAACTTCTATTTTCACAGGTAGCAGTGACATAAAACACAAGGCTGAGTACTACGGCCGCCCTGTTCGTTATCCTGCGCTCCATGTGGTAGCTCGTGAGCTGCCCTTGTTACGAGGTAGCATTCACTGTCAACCTTCAACTTGATGTTCCTCCTTCGAGAGAGAACTAGAGAGTAGTTCTTTTTATGACGCCTATGCTTTTTTTTCCATAGAGCTGGGAGAAAGCTTTACTTAGGCTATGTCCTCTTGCGGGAGGACTTCTCTCTCGTTCGCGAGAGATTTTTACGCCTACGGTTTTTTCCCATAGAGCTGGGAGAAAGCTTGTTTTAGGCGATGTCCTTCTTCGGAAGGACTTCACTCTCGTTGGCGAGAGATATATTATTAAGCCTATGCTTTTTTACCTTAGAGCTGGGAGAAAGCCTGTCTTTGGCGATGTCCTCCTTCAGGAGGACTTCTCCCTCGTTCGTGAGAGAGATATTTTACGCCTACGCTTTATTCCCATAGAGCTGGGAGAAAGCTTGTCTTAGGCGATCTCCTTCGGGAGAACTTCCCTCTCGTTCGCGAGGACTAACTTGTAGGAGCTTGCTGATCCACCAGGTATGGTGGCAGAGCTTTCTACAAAGCAGGTTATTCCTTCGGGGGAACGAGTCTCTCGTCCTCGAGAGAAAACCGCCTCTGGGCATCGGCGATTCCCCGTTACGCTTATGGTTCTCCTTCAGGGGCGGAGCGAGAGCCTTATCTTAAGCGACATTCTTCTTCGGGAGAACAAACCTCTTATGCGGAGGTGTTATCTTGAACCTGCTGGTTCTCCTTGATTCTTCGGGGTCTCGTTACGATCACCCTTTGGGCTGGCATGATCGTTGAGCCTTCGGGCTCTCGTCATGTTGATCCTGCGGGTTCTCATGACAGTAGGAGTCCTTCGGGACTCTGCTCGAAACCTTCGGGTTTCAGTTACGCTGAACCTTGGGGCTCTTGTAACGATGGTAACGTTGAGCCTTCGGGAACTTGTGCCATCAATCACGCTGACCTTTCGGGGTCTCGTGACAAAGGAACCTTGGTTCCTCGTTACGCTGATCCTTTGGGGTCTCGTAACATTAGTTATGCAGAACTTGGGCTCTCGTTACTTTAGTCACTCTAACACTTCGGTGTTTTGTGACAGGGAAACTTAGTTTCTCGTTGCGCTGACCCTTCGGGGTCTCGTAACATTAGTTATGCTGAACCATTGGGCTCTCCTAACTTTAGTCACTCTGACACTTCGGTGTTTTGTGACAGGGAAACTTCGGTTTCTCGTTGCGCTGACCCTTTGGGTTCTCGTAACATTAGTTACGCTGAACCCTTGGGTTCTCGTAACTTTAGTCACTCTAACACTTCCGTGTGTTGTGACAGGGAAACTTCGGTTTCTCATTACGCTGACCATTCAGGGTCTCTTAACATTAGTTACGTTGAAGCCTAGGGCTCTCGTAACTTTAGTCACTGACACTTCGGTGTTTTTGTGACAAGGAAACTAAGGTTTCTCGTTGCGCTGACCCTTCGGGGTCTCGCAACCCACGCTACGTTAGGCCTATGGTCTCTCGTGCCCTTAATCACGCTGATCCTTCGGGGTCTCGTGACAGAGAAACTTCCGTTTCTCGTTTGCGCTGACCCTTTGGGGTCTCACAACGCAGTTCACGCCGAACCTTTGGGTTCTCGTGATCATAGCCATACTTATATGACAGAGTTTGGGGACTCTCATTGTGTTGATCATTCGTGCTCACACAACACAGGCTATCGTGAACCTTCGGGTGAACGTAGTAGTGAGTACTCTCGCCACACTGAGAGCTCTCGCGCACGACCGGTTTGGCATGCATGACCAAATTGGCGCGCACGGCCAAATTGGAGCTCACGACCTATGGAGTGCATGGCCAAATTGGTGTGCGCACGATTAAGTTGGCGTGCGTGAGCGGAGTGGCGAGCACAGCCGATGGTGACGCGCGCGTACAACCATATTGGCGTGCACAACCAACTTGGCGCGCGAGCACCTGGGCGCACGCAATCAGTTGCGGTGCCCGTACAACTCTTATGACAGAGTTTTATGAACTCTTGTTGCGCGAAGTGTTCACGAGTGCACAAGAGTTTTGCTCTCATGACAGTTTTCGAGCTCTCGTCCCATGAATTGTTCGCGCGCCCCCATCGTCATCAAGAGTTTTGCTCTTATGACAGAGGGGTGCCTGGGGGTTTGCGAATCTCTACAGGTAACTGTGACACAGTTCCTTTGGGTCCTGGTCAAGTAGCACGATTCCTGAAAATTCCATCAGGAATCGGCGACGGAGTTCCTGCTGGTTCTCGGCACAATGTACCTGAAGGTCGTGGGAGGGAAATTCGCAAATGGATTCTAAACCCCTCGGTTCTCATCCGAACCTCTCGGTTTCCGCAATCCAGAGTTTTTCTGGGGACTCTGTGGTCGACCTCCCCCCACCCCCTGCGGGATGGGTCATCCAAAGGTGTGACTTGATGCGTCACTCTGCACTTCCAGCTGATTACTAGATCAGCTGGTCTGGTTTCGCCCTTACCGATCCTTTCGTTTTCGAGCGAACCACCGTCATCTTTCCTCTACCTTCCCACTTCAGGTGGTTTGGTTAGCGGACAGAAATGTGCGGGGAATGAAAAATTCTTTACATTCCAGTTCATTTCCCCTGACAGGCCTTGCCTGATTTAGACGGTAGTTTTCTCACTAGCGAGAAAGTGTTCGATGGCAATACTTTCGGGTAAGCGGTCGATGACAATTATGTCTGACATTCTTGAAGCAAACTCCCACATACTAGACTTCACCCTTTTCGGGAGACTCGTTCCTGAGAAGTTTTTACAGAACTTTTGAGTGTTGTTAAAACTTCATGAAAGCCGTAGGCCGTCCCGGAGCATGCGCTCTAGCCAAGACAAAACCGCGAGGTTATTGTTTTAAACTCGGTTCTACCGTTTAATGGAGGCAGCCTCCCCGTCATTGTACCGTGGGTATAACGACTTGCCTTTTACATGATACGCTTCTGAGATTTTTTATTCTATCCTTACAGGGTTATTGTTTCGAACAATTAGTCCCGAAGGAACGTTGTTAGCAGACGTTAAAGGAACGATAGCAACAGAGTGGGCAACTTTTCATTACGTTTACGAACATTTCAAACCCCTCCCACAGGTAACCAGACATCCGTTTCTGTGTAATGAACACTAGCTAGCCCCTCATATAAAGAGGAGGGGTAAACCAAAGGGTAAATGATCGCCTCTATAACTGTTTATTTTGGTTTGAGAACATGTTCACTCTCATTCAAGAAAATATTACATTTTAAATATTTAACTTAGCCGGTGAATATATAATAGCTACTGCTCAGCGGCTCGACAGAAAACACACTCAAAAACTCGCGAGCGATCGCTATGAAGGTTGCGGGTGTGCCCACCAGCGCCAACTATCGGCCAGATACCACTCCTGCATGTAAACAAACCCTTCAATTCTTCTCTGTCGACCTTGACGACAAGACGTATCAATACTCGCTGTATAACCTGGAGTTTTCTCAACATATTTGGTGAAGTACTTCATTTTGGTTTGAGCTTTCGCAGTGCAGGTGTTTTTCCTCAACTTAAACTCTTGAACTCTTTATTGGACAGATTTAATTGTTGATGACTTGGATTGTTTTTTGGACTTTCTTTGACTAATTCAAAATGGCTGACCCTTCACAAGTATCTAGATTACGTAAGTGTAATGCTAGGGACTGTAATAGGCGTCTTCCAAAGGCATCTCTCGACCCACATACTGTGTGTTCCAATTGTCGGGGTAAAACCTGTCAATTGGGAGATCGGTGTGAGGAATGCGTGGGCCTTTCGGAATTCGATTGGCTCGAATACGATAAGTATGCACGTAGGCTAGAGAGAGATAGGGTAAGGAGGAGTTCCTCTAGGTCAGTAGATTTTTCCTCTCCACATGCCCCTGAACCTAATCCTTCCCCCTGTAGTGGTTGTACCTAACCCCCCTTCTGGCACTCAGGAACCATCTATGCAAGACATGTTACGTGCTATTCATGCCTTGGGGGAAAGAGTTGAAGCGTTAGCAACTGATCGTAATCAACTCATGGCTGACGTTAAAGAGCTTAAGTGTCAGAGTGCCACAGCGGAAAATAGTGGGAAAGTGATTAGTGCGCAAAGTGTTGTGAACAGTGTTGCGACCGAGGGTTCGTCTGTTCGTGCCTGTCGTTCACCTAGTCCGAGACCTCTTGCAAGCTCCCAAGCCCAGGGGAGAAGTAATGTCGTACGACTTATGGGTTCGAGAGGCCTTGATCAGCGAACAGACGTTCCCTCTATGGTATCAGGCGTATCTCACCAAGATCGCCCCTACCATAAGACGAGAGAGCCCATTTTCTCCTCGTCTTCCGAAGGCTTTTCGCATAAGAAACCGTGGAGCAAGGTTTCTAGGCCCCTTAAGCGAAAGTCGGTCCCTTCAGGACAGGTCCAGTGTCCTGGATGTAGTCATTGGGACAGTTCTGACCCGTTGCAGTCATCGGATGACTGCTCGCCGCCTAAGCAGCAACGTTACACAGGCTCAGAAAGTCTTGGTGTAGGCAAGGTTGTGCCGTCTCAGACGTTAACCCCGTCGTTTACCGCACCCATTCCCGTGGACCCTAAATGGGTTATACTGCAGGACATGCAGACTAAGCTCGCCTCCCTTATGGAAGACTATTCTGCCGATAAGGTTCACGTTGAGCCTAGCCGTTTATCTCATCGAGATCCTGGCCTTCAGCCACCCAAACGAACCTTTGTGCGTCCTGTTGACGTTGGCGTAGCTAAGTCACGTCAGTCACGATATGTAGAGCCTCACTCGATGCGGTCTCGTGTTGATTTTCAGCCGCATTTGGACGTTAGGCCACTTGCTAATGCTCCGGTTGACGTTCAGGACGTTCGCCAACCATCGGAGTTGACTTGTTTTGATGCTGAGCGTCAACCACCGCAGTCTAGAGTTGTTTTGACTGCTCAGACTAGGCAGTCAAAACAGTCTCGAGTGGACGCCGAGCGTCCTCACGCACCTGTTGTTGTTGACAGTTCACAGACTGTTAAGCAGTTACATGACGTTGCGTCCTGGTCCGCTACTAATGCACCAGTGAGTGTGGACGCTGCGTGTCAAGCATTGCCAACCCCTTTGCTTGTTTCACAGCAGTTATCAGAGGAGGATCCTTCAGATGAGGACGTTGCTGACCCTCAGCATGATGATCATCCTTCGGATGTAGACGAACCCAGAACAGTTCCTCCATCAATGGACTTTAAGAAAGTCATGTTAATTTTTAAGGAGTTGTTTCCCGATCACTTCGTCGCTGTTGCTCCTCGTTCGCCGCCGTCTGAGTTTGTTTTAGGCGTACCTGCTAACATGCCAGCCTTTACAAAACTTGTGCTCTCTCGCTCTTCCAAGAGAGCTTTACGGCTTTTAGGCGACTGGTTGGAAACCAAGAGGAGTTTGGGGAAGACGGCCTTTGCCTTCCCTCCGTCTAAACTCTCGTCTAGATCGAGCGTCTGGTATGCCACGGGAGAAGTTCTCGGCTTGGGAGTCCCTGCCTCTGCCCAGGGCGACTTCTCAAGCCTTGTAGACTCTCCCCGCCGCCTAGCCATGAGACGCTTGAAGATTAGTTGGTCCTTCTCGGACCTTGACCATCTGCTGAAAGGCATTTACAGAGCCTTTGAAGTTTTCAACTTCCTTGACTGGTGTTTGGGAGCCTTAAGTAGGAAAATCTCATCGGCTGATAGAGATGTATCCTTACTGATTATGTCCTGTATGGATAAAGCCATCCGCGATGGTTCCAATGAGCTCTCCTCCTCTTTTACGTCGGGAGTCCTAAAGAAGCGAGAGTCCCTTTGCTCTTTTCTGTCGGCAGGAGTTACTCCCTGTCAGAGATCTGAACTGCTCTTTGCTCCCTTATCAAAGTTTTTGTTCCCGCAACAATTGGTTAAGGACATAGCTTCTTCACTCGTGCAGAAGGACACCCATGACTTGGTTGCGTCCTTTGCTCGCAAAGGGACTCCTTCGACATCCTTTTCTGCAAGACCTAGGATAGACACTCCGGCGTCCAGATTTATTCCGCCCTTTCGTGGCAGAGCTCCCAGCAGGGGAAGTACTCGTGCCGAGGGAAAGAGAGGAAAGAAGAGAGGAGCCAAGTCCTCACGTGGCAGAGTCTGACTGCCCGCAGCCTCAGACAGCAGTAGGAGCCAGACTGAAGAACTTCTGGCAAGCCTGGGAGAAGAGGGGCGCAGACCAACAATCTGTGAGGTTGCTCAGAGAGGGGTACAAAATTCCATTTGTACGCAAACCTCCTCTAGCGACTTCCCCCATCGACCTCTCTCCCAGGTACCGAGAGGAGTCAAAGAGACAAGCCCTGAACCTAGAAGTGTCTCTTTTGCTAGAGAAGGGAGCGGTGGTGAAAGTCTCGGACCTTCAATCACCGGGGTTTTACAACCGTCTCTTCCTAGTACCAAAGAAGACAGGAGGTTGGAGACCCGTGCTAGACGTCAGTGCACTCAACGTCTTTGTTACGAAGACAAAGTTCACCATGGAGACCACGAAATCAGTCTTAGCAGCGGTCAGAAAGGGAGACTGGATGGTCTCTCTCGATCTAAGAGACGCATACTTCCATATCCCCATACACCCAGATTCCCAACCTTTTCTGAGGTTTGTTTTCAACAATGTGGTATACCAGTTTCGGGCCCTGTGCTTTGGCCTAAGTCCTGCTCCTCTCGTGTTTACGAGGCTTATGAGGAATGTAGCAAAATTCCTCCATTTATCGGGAATCCGAGCCTCCCTGTACTTGGACGACTGGCTTCTCAGAGCCTCGTCCAGTCATCGCTGTCTGCAGGATCTTCATTGGACATTGGATCTGACCAAGGAATTGGGACTTTTGGTCAACCTAGAAAAGTCCCAGCTGATTCCATCCCAAACTATACTGTATTTAGGGATGGAGATTTGCAGTCCAGTTTTTCGGGCTTTTCCGTCTGCCCCCCGAATAGAGCAAGCCCTGCTCAAAGTCCAACTGATGTTGAAGAGAGAACGATGCTCAGTCAGGAATTGGATGAGTCTAGTAGGAACTCTATCATCCCTGGAGCAGTTTGTCTCGCTAGGAAGGCTACACCTTCGACCTCTCCAGTTCCATCTAGCTTTTCACTGGAAAAAGGACAAGACGTTAGAGACGGTCTCAATCCCGATCTCCGAACCAGTAAAGGCATGCCTGAATTGGTGGAACGACAATATCAGTCTGAGAGAGGGACTTTCCCTAGCAGTTCAGAACCCAAACCACGTACTATTCTCAGACGCGTCGGATTTGGGTTGGGGTGCGACCCTGGACGGTCGGGAATGCTCAGGTCTGTGGACCTCAAGTCAGAGGAGCATGCACATCAACGGCAAGGAGCTTTTGGCAGTCCACCTGGCCTTGATGAACTTCGAGAGTCTCCTTCGAAACAAAGTGGTAGAGATCAACTCCGACAATACCACAGCCTTGGCATACATTTCCAAGCAAGGAGGCACCCACTCCCTGACGCTGTACGAGATCGCAAGGGACCTGCTCATTTGGTCAAGAGATCGAGGCATCTCCCTGTTAACGAGGTTTATCCAGGGCGACTTGAACGTCTTAGCAGACTGCCTCAGTCGGAGGGGTCAGGTAATTCCTACGGAATGGACCCTCCACAAGGACGTGTGCAAGAGTCTTTGGGCGACTTGGGGTCAACCCACCATAGACCTCTTTGCAACCTCGATGACCAAGAGACTTCCAATCTATTGCTCTCCAGTCCCAGACCCAGCAGCAATACACATAGACGCATTTCTTCTAGATTGGTCTCATCTGGACCTATATGCATTCCCACCTTTCAAGATTGTCAACAAGGTACTGCAGAAGTTCGCCTCTCACGAAGGGACAAGGTTGACGTTAGTTGCTCCCCTCTGGCCCGCGAGAGAATGGTTCACCGAGGTACTTCGATGGCTGGTAGACTTTCCAAGAAGTCTTCCTCTAAGAGTAGATCTGTTACGTCAGCCCCACGTAAAGAATGTACACCAAAGCCTCCCCGCTCTTCGTCTGACTGCCTTCAGACTATCGAAAGACTCTCTAGAGCTCGAGGCTTTTCGAAGGAGGCAGCCAGTGCGATTGCAAGAGCGAGGAGAGCTTCTACCATTAGAGTATACCAGTCGAAGTGGGAAGTCTTCCGAGACTGGTGCAAGTCAGTTTCTGTATCCTCGTCCAGTACCTCTGTAGCCCAAATCGCTGATTTTCTCTTACACCAGAGAAAAGTTCGCTCCCTTTCAGCTACCACGATCAAGGGCTACAGGAGCATGTTGGCTTCGGTCTTCCGGCATAGAGGCTTAGATCTTTCCAACAATAAAGATCTACAAGATCTCCTTAAGTCTTTTGAAACCTCTAAGGAACGTCGTTTGGCTACTCCTGGATGGAACTTAGACGTGGTCCTAAGGTTCCTCATGTCAGACAGGTTTGAGCCATTACATTCAGCCTCCCTGAAGGATCTCACTCTTAAGACACTTTTCCTGGTGTGCTTGGCCTCGGCTAAAAGAGTCAGTGAACTTCATGCCTTCAGTAAGAACATCAGCTTTTCTACAGAAAAAGCCACTTGTTCTCTTCAACTTGGTTTTCTGGCCAAAAATGAACTGCCTTCTCGTCCTTGGCCTAAATCTTTTGATATTCCTTGCTTATCAGAGATCGTAGGCAACGAACTGGAAAGAGTGTTATGTCCCGTTAGAGCTCTTAAGTTCTATTTAGCTCGTACTAAGACATTACGAGGTAAATCTGAAGCGTTATGGTGTTCGGTTAAGAAACCATCCTTACCTATGTCAAAGAATGCTTTGTCATATTTTATCAGATTTTTAATACGAGAAGCTCATTCCCACTTGAATGAGGAAGACCAATCTTTGCTTAAGGTTAAGACGCACGAAATTAGAGCTATAGCAACCTCCGTGGCCTTCAAGCAAAATAGATCTCTGCAAAGTATCATGGACGCGACTTTTTGGAGAAGCAAGTCAGTATTCGCGTCATTTTACTTGAAAGATGTCCAGACTCTTTACGAGGACTGCTACACCCTGGGTCCATTCGTTGCAGCGAGTGCAGTAGTGGGTGAGGGTTCTACCACTACACTTCCCTAATTCCAATATCCTTTTTAATCTGTCTCTTGAAATGTTTTTAATATTGTTTTTTATGGGTTGTACGGAAGGCTAAGAAGCCTTTCGCATCCTGGTTGATTTGGCGGGTGGTCAAAGTCATTTCTTGAGAGCGCCCAGATTAGGGGTTTGATGAGGTCCTGTTAGTATGGGTTGCAACCCTTCATACTTCAGCTCCTGGGAGTCTTTCAGCATCCTAAGAGGATCGCTGGGCTTCGTGAGGAAGACAGACTTACAAGGCAGAGTAATCGTCTAAGTCAACTTCCTTACCAGGTACCTATATATTTTGGTTTTGTTATATTGATAACTGTCAAAAACTCTTAGCATATACGCTGTAAACTTAATTAACTCTGGTCTCTACCCACCGCCTTGGGTGTGAATCAGCTATTATATATTCACCGGCTAAGTTAAATATTTAAAAATTATATTTTAATTATAAAATAAATTTTTGAATATACTTACCCGGTGATTATATAAATTAAAGGCCCTCCCTTCCTCCCCAATAGAGACGCAGCGGGACGAGAAGAATTGAAGGGTTTGTTTACATGCAGCAGTGGTATCTGGCCGATAGTTGGCGCTGGTGGGCACACCCGCAACCTTCATAGCGATCGCTCGCGAGTTTTTGAGTGTGTTTTCTGTCGAGCCGCTGAGCAGCAGCTATTATATTTTCACCGGGTAAGTATATTCAAAAATTTATTTTATAATTAAAATATCATGTTAGTCAACTATCAAAATTCTTTCCGCAATAATGTTGCGATTCGTCGCACATACATTATTCCCGCAACCGGATTCGTTGCAAACGTTTCCTGGAGGCAGAGAATACGCATGCGCTAGCGCAAATGGACAAGTACATATATAAGTGCTAGGTTACCGATCGGAGATGAAGAAGTACTAACGTTTTTTGTCCTAAGAAGGAGAAACCCCCGTTACGAACGTTTTCAACGTTCTCCAACTGAGTTCCGGACACGACTTTTATGTCGAACTACGCATGTATGCTTGTCATGCGCACAGTTCAGTATTACTACTCTGTAGTAGACTTATGCTTTTTACCCACCCAACAATAGATTGAAGATATGTCTCAATCCCTTCTTGGGTTTGGTTGGATGCGTTCGGTGATTACCGTACAGTCTCTTGTCCGGAAAGCGATCTGTATGGAGATTCGCTATTATAACATAAGCTGTACTGATTAACTGGTTTTCCGGTTGGTATCGGTCTTATTCAGCCAACCACACTGGTTTAGTGGCAGTGGGAGGGAGAACAGGCTGTTCCCCTTCGTTGCAAGAACGTGCAATTAGTTACACGTCTCGACATCATCTCGAGATGTGTTTATTGTTATGCCTTTCCCCCCTCACCGCTGGACAATCCGCGGATGATGGGTGGCAGACGAGAGTTTCTGCAAAGAGGCCTGTCTTCTCGTCTTCCCTCTGGTTCTGATGCTCTCTTTAATGTATCAAAAAAGAGGGGGGGCATATGCCGCACCATTCCAACCTCATCCGTTGGCCCGATTCAGAAAGGTACCAGCATTCACCTCTCTTAGAGAACCATCTAGCTGTAGAGGCCTCAGATGGACAGAGGACAACTAGTTGCCCCCATCTGCTCGTATCATTCCTGGTACAGGAATGTGCTTGCAAAACCACCCAGATAGGGGGCTCCTAGTGTCTTGGAATCATCTTGTATCCAACAAAGTCTTAACTTTGTGAGGTCCCTGACTGTGGTTATGCTCGCAGCGGCCCTGATCTTCAGGCTCCCTCTCAACCGCTCCGCAGTCCCTGAACACCAGGCCCTCAAACAAGATGTATTCTAAGATCGATGGGACGGCCTATTTTCCCCCATTCTCTCTGGTGAAAAAGTCCTCAGCCAAGTCAGGATAAGCAAGATCTTATCAATGACTCCAATAGCTTCGCTTTGGCATCCCGCAGAATGGTTCCCAGACCTTCTGCAGCCCCTGACGGAGTTCCAATAGCTTCGCTATGGCAACCCGCAGAATGATTCCCGGACCTTCTACAGCTCCTGACGGAGTTCCGAGGGATCTTCCTCCACGGCACGATCTTCCAAGCAGCCACATACTAACACTTTCCTAAGCCGTAACTTGGCTTCGACTTCTCGCCTGGGACGATCCTACACCACCCCTTTCAGAGAGGCCTTTCGCAACAAGTTACGGAAAAGATGTCTAGGCACCTCAAACACTTTTCAGCGTCGGTCTTCCAGGCGAAGTGTTCGGTCCTTGGTGACTGATGTCGTGGAAGGGGATTCTTTCCCATCGATGCCTTTACTTATACAAGTGTGAGATAACCTCCTCCTGGTAACGCGGTTCGGGTCCTTCAGTCTCTGAAGGACCCTCTCTACGAACCTTATACCCAGCAGCAGATCGCTTCCTTACACGGAAGACGGCCTTTCTACTCACTTGGGCTTTTGACCAAGAGAGTTAGTGTGTTGTATGATCCATCTTCTGATGTCTCCTACCCTAGGAGACGAGGAGAAGTAATCCCCTGAGTGGATTGCTAAGACTCAAATCCAAGTGTGCTGTACCCTAGGTGCCTCCCATTTTGAATAAAGAGTCTTCGTTCGGTAACCGAAAACCCATCAACTGGGGTTTTACCCAGTGAGGAGTCTGTGGGGTTACCTTAAAAGAACGATACCAGCTCGCCCTGTGTGTCGGCACTGTTGACCAGCACGGGGAAGGTCAAGAGGAGGACCTCAAGGATTTCCTTTCCCTCTGAGATCGGAAGGCAATTGAGGCTACTCTCAATCTAGACTCTCCTCCATCCTAAGACCCAGAGCTCGTAACGTCAGTGGCGATACTACGTCTCTGGCAGTGCAGATACTTTAAGTGGGCATGTGGAAGCGTCAATGGACCTTCACGGCCCACTACCTGGAAAGATGTAACCCACAAGAACAAGGAGACCTTTTCCATTGGTCCTGTGGTGGTCACACAACAAATGGCCTAAACACCTGAGGCTCCTTGATGGACAAATAGCAGAGGGTTGAGGGCTGAGGCTACCCATATTAGTCTGGGGTGAATGAGTAAAAATGCCTGGCTTCTTTCTTCCTTTCACCTTCTCCCCTCTGGGAAAAACAGCTCCGCAAGCCTCAGCATAGCTGACCTCACCTCACTGCAGGTAAGACCCATTTCCCTTGAGCCTCCTAAGTATAGAAGAATACTTTGTTACGTCCCCAATACCTTTTAGAGGGAGGGTAGTGGGTAAGTCTTTAAGAACAATTGGTTTTGTACTCGAGTTCTTATGTTAAAGACAAGCCACAATGTTAGTTCCACTCACACACAAGCTTCTGCAGGCCACTATCAGTGCATTACCTCATATCAGCACTTGATTTTAGCGAGGGTAGGGTCCCTTCTACTATCGATCACAGATCAAATTAGAGAGGACCGGGTCATGACCAAGGCCAGTTGGTGAGGACTTCCTCCCTCCTAAGAGTAAGTCGCCCTATAAATAGCGGAGGGTTTGTATCTACGTTGGAACAAATAACAAATTTGTAAGTAATTTGTATTTTTCAATATTTAACTTAGCCGGTGGTTATATAGTTGCAACTCTGTTGCCCGACAGACAACTCTACGGTAAAAACTCGCCAGCGATCGCTACACAGGTTGCGGGTGTGCCTAACAGCGCCATCTGTCGTCCAGATACCCAGTACTCAATGTAAACAAAGACTCAATTTTCTCTCTGTCGAGCTATCGACAAGACGTACTTACTCGCTGTTGCTAAACTGGAGTTTTTTCACAACTAATTGGTGAAGTACTTTATTCTAGTTTTGAGCTTTCGCTATGCAGGTGTTTTATCTTCATCTTAAATCTTGAACTCGTTTTGGATAGATTTAATTATGGTGACAAAGAGAGTATGGACTTTCTTTCACTTTTAAATGGCCGACCCTTCCCTTAGACGGAAGTGTGTTTAGGCTTTTAGTAATTATCTTATCACGTTATAGATTTTCCTCTATATATTTTATATCTCTCCGCCTTTATTAGGCCTCTTCGATTAACTTTCCATTTATTATAAACATATAAAAATAAATTTTAATGTTTTGTTTATATAGACCTTTCCTGAGAGTAGGCGGTCCTAACTTGGAAACCGAAGTTAATCAACGTTGAGCCCTTTATTTCGTAATTAGCTTTTAAAGAGCTAAGGATTTAAAACTTTTTAAATGTAATATTTTATGAAAGAATTTCTTTGATAGTCTTCGTACTGTTTTCAAAGATGAACTAACGTTTAGTTTATTTATGCTACGCAGTTGTTGACGTTCAGGACGTTCAACATGCGCTCTATCGTTACGATAGAGAGAGAGTGTATCACGGTTTCACTTTGCAGTAAGAGTAAATCGATTCTGACGTTTTGTTCATTCTTTCTTAGCTTAAATGTTTTAAATTTTATTTTAAAGGAACTTTTTATTTGAAAAACCTTTCAGTTTTTACCTTTAGTCAAATAACATGTTTTTTTGATGAAATATAATTGGGCTCTTCTCTTAGGTGCGAAATCAAGAGAGAAAGAGAGAGAGAGATAGAGACGGAGGGAGAGAGAGGAGAGAAAACGTTCCGTTCAAGCGGGTAACGTTGTTCTCGAGTTACTCTCGTCCCTAGTCGCTGTACGGGGAGGAAGGATAAAACGTTTTTAGTTTTTTTTCTCGTCCCCAGGCTATGTGCGGTGAGAGATTGAAAACGTAGTTATATGAACTAGTGTTTAGTCTCTTTCCCAGCCACTGATTTTTTTATCTTAAAATATGTTTTCTGTTTTTTGCTGGTATTAATGAGCTTGCATTATACGACTGATTTCGCAATTACTACCTTTTAATGAAGGGTAGAATTGCGTGTTTCAGGTAGAAATCAGTAAAAGTTTCGATTTCAGTGAAATAAGTGCAAAACAGAAAATCGAAGTGATAAAGTGATATGCGCAAAGTGTTACAGTGTTGCGTCCGAGGGTTCGTCTGTTCGTGCCTGTCGTTCACCTAGTCCGGGACCTCTTGCATGCTCCCAAGCCCAGGGGAGAAGTAATGTCAAACGACTTATGGGTTCGAGAGGCCTTGATCAACGAACAGACGTTTTCCCTCTATGGTATCGGGTGTATCTTACCAAGATCTCCCCTACCATAAGACGAGAGAGACGTTGTTTCTCCTCGTCATCCGAAGGCTTTTCGCATAAGAAACCTGTCACAAGGTTTCGAAGCCCTTAAGCGAAAGTCAGTCCTTTCAGGACAGGTCCAGCGTCCTGGTTACAACCATTAGGACAGCGATAGGATAACTGCTCGCCGCCTAACAAAAGCGTAACACAGACTCCGAGAGTCTTTTTTTGTTGGCAAAGTGTTGCGGTCACAGACGTTACCCTCGTCTCTTACCACAACCATTTCCGTTGATCCTTAATGGGTTGTATGGCAAGACATGCAGTATATGCTTGCCTCCCTTATAGAAGACTATTCTGCCGATTAGTCCGTTGAGTCTAGCCGTTTATCTCATCGATATCCTGGCTTTCAGCCAACCTAACGTTCCTTTGTGCTTACTGTTGACGTTGGCGTAGCTTAGTCACATCAGTCAGGTTGTTTAGAACCACACTCGATGCGGTCTCGTGTGGTTTTTCAGCCGCATTTGGACGTTAGGCCACTTGCTGATGCTCCTGTTGACGTTCAAGACGTTCACTAACAATCGGAGTTGACTTGTTTTGACGCTGTGCGTCAACCTCCGCATTCTAGAGTTGTTTTGACTGCTCAGTCTAGGCAGTCAAAGCAGTCTCAAGTGGACGCTGTGCGTCCTCACGCACCTGTTGTGGTTGACAGTTCAGTTGTTGACAGTTCACAGACTGTCAAGCAGTTACATGACGTTGCGTTCTGGTCCGCTACTAATGCACCAGTGAGTGTGGACTCTGCTTGTAAAGCATTGCCACCACGGTAGGTCTCTCCCTTGCTTGAGACTCAGCTTTTATCGGACAAGGTTCCTGTAGATGAGGAAGTTGCTGTTCCCCCTCCTACTGATATTCCCTTGAGGACTCTGTCAGATGGAGAGGAGCCTAAAGCTGCTTAGCCTCCTATGGACTTTAATTAAATCATGATGATTTTATTAAGGATCTTCGTCCGGATCTTTTTGTAACTGCTGCTCCTCGTTCGCCTAAACGTCAGAGCTTACACTAGGCCTAGCTACTTCGAAGCCGTTGTTTTTAAGCTAGTGCTCTCTCGCTCTCCTAGAGAGCTTTACGTTGGCTAGGCGACTGGTTTTTCACCAGGAGGAGTTTGGGGGATACAGCCTTTGCTTTCCCTTCTTTTAAACTGGTTTATAGAGCGAGAGTCTGATATGACACGAGAGAAGTTCTCGGCTTGGGAGTTCATGCCTCTGCCCAGATAGACTTCTCAATTCTCGTAGACTCTCCCTGGCGCCTGGCCAGGAGACGCTCCAAGTTGTTTACAGGTCAACTTCACAGCTGTTTTCGAGCCTTTGAAGTTTTGCTGTACAATTATGTCATGCATAACAAGGCTTTCAGGGATGGTAAGCGGTACCGCCTCAGTCGCTAACCCCGTCTGTTGCCACACCTGCTCCCGTAGACCCTAAATGGGCTTTGCTGCAAGACATGCAGTCCAAGCTTGCGTCCTTGATAGAGGACTTTAATGCGGAGAAGGTTGCTAGGCCAACAACCTTCTAACCGGTCGGTTGTGCGCCCTGTTGACGCTGAGGTAACCTACTCGCGTCTGCCAGTTGAGCTGGTTCCTCCACCGATGCGACCCAGTGTGGGTTGCCAGCCGCACGTTGACGTTAAGCGACGCTCGCAGGTGGTTGTTGACGTTCAGGACGTTCAACAACCAGCAGAGGTGACTTGTTTTGACGCAGTGCGTCAACCTCAGCAAACCGGTAGGGTGTTGACTGCACAACCCAGACGGTCTAGACAGTCTCGGGTTGACGCTGTGCTTCCTCGCGCACCCATAGTTGTTGACAGTTCACAGACTGTGCAGCAGTTCCATGATGTTGCGTCCGGCTCCGTCACGCATCCACCAGTGCGACCGGACTCAGCGAGCCAGACGTTGCCCACTCCGTTGCCGTTTCCTCATCAGTTTTCGGATGAGGAACCCTCTGATGAGGACGTTGCTGAACAACAAGACGATCAGCCCCGAGAATAGATCAAGCCCTGCTATCCATCCAGAAGATGCTGAAGAAGGAACGCTGCTCAGTCAGGCTGTGGATGAGTCTGGTAGGGACGCTGTCATCCGTGGAACAATTTGTGTCACTAGGAAGACTACACCTCCGTCCTCTTCAATACCATCTAGCTTTTCACTGGAAAAAGGACAAGATGCTAGAAGCGGTCTCGATCCCGGTTTCCGAAAAGATAAAGTCTTGTCTGACTTGGTGGAAGGACAATATCAACCTAAGAGAGGGTCTTCCCCTGGCTGTTCAGACTCCCAACCACGTTCTCTTCTCGGACGCATCGGACATGGGCTGGGGCGCGACACTAGACGGTCGGGAATGCTCAGGACTGTGGAACTCGAGTCAGAGGAGCATGCATATCAACTGCAAGGAGCTGTTGGCAGTACATCTGGCCTTGAAAAGCTTCAAGTCTCTCCTTCGAGGCAAAGTGGTGGAAGTTAACTCGGACATCACCACGGCCTTGGCGTACATCTCCAAACAAGGAGGTACCCACTCACTGACGTTGTACGAGATCGCAAGGGACCTGCTCATCTGGTCAAAAGGTCAAGACATCTCCCTAGTAACGAGGTTCATCCAAGGCGACTTGAACGTCATAGCAGATTGTCTCAGTCGGAAAGGGCAAGTAATTCCAACCGAATGGACCCTCCACAAGGATGTGTGGCAACCTCGCTGACCAAGAGGCTTCCAATCTATTGCTCTCCAGTCCCGGACCCAGCAGCAATACATATAGATGCTTTCCTCCTAGATTGGTCACATCTGGATCTCTACGCATTCCCACCGTTCAAGATTGTCAACAAGGTACTGCAGAAGTTCGCCTCTCACGAAGGGACAAGGTTGACGTTAGTTGCTTCCCTCTGGCCCGCGAGAGAATGGTTCACCGAGATACTTCGATGGTTAGTAGACGTTCCAAGTAGTCTTCCTCTAAGGGTAGACCTTCTACGTCAGCCACACGTAAAGAAGGTACTCCAAAGCCTCCACGCTCTTCGTCTGACTGCCTTCAGACTATCGAAAGACTCTCGAGAGCTAGAGGCTTTTCGAAGGAAGCAGCCAGTGCGATTGCTAGAGCAAGGAGAGCTTCTTCCATTAGAGTCTACCAATCGAAGTGGGAAGTCTTCCGAGACTGGTGCAAGTCAGTTTCTGTATCCTCGACCAGTACCTCTGTAGCTCAAATAGCTGTTTTTCTCTTATACCTGAGAAAAGGACGATCCCTTTCAGCTCCCACTATCAAGGGCTACAGAAGCATGTTGGCATCGGTCTTCCGGCATAGAGGCTTAGATCTTTCCAAACATAAAGATCTGCAAGACCTCCTTAAGTCTTTTGAGACCACCAAGGAGCGTCGTTTGGCTACCCCTGGATGGAATTTAGACGTGGTACTAAGATTCTTCATGTCAGATAGGTTGGAGCCGTTACAATCAGCCTCCCTGAAAGATCTCACTCTTAAGACTCTTTTCCTGGTATGCTTAGCCTCGGCTAAAAGAGTCAGTGAGATTCATGCCTTCAGCAAGAACATAGGATTTTCGTCAGAAAAAGCCACTTGTTCGCTACAACTTGGTTTTCTAGCCAAAAATGAGCTGCTTTCTCGGCCTTGGCCTAAATCTTTCGATATCCCCAGCTTATCGGAGATCGTAGGCAATGAACTAGAAAGAGTCTTATGCCCTGTTAGAGCTCTTAAGTTCTATTTAAAGCGTACTAAACCTTTACAAGGCCAATCTGAAGCTTTATGGTGTTCAGTTAAGAAACCATCCTTGCCTTTGTCAAAGAATGCTTGGTCAGACTTTATCAGATTGTTAATACGAGAAGCTCATTCACATCTGAGTGAGGAAGACCGAACTTTGCTTAAGGTGAAGACGCACGAAGTTAGAGCTGTAACAACTTCCGTGGCCTTTAAGCAAAATATATCTCTGCAAAGTATAATGGACGCAACCTATTGGAGAAGCAAGTCAGTGTTCGCGTCATTTTACTTGAAAGATGTCCAGTCTCTTTACAAGAACTGCTACACACTGGGACCATTCGTAGCAGCGAGTGCAGTAGTGGGTGAGGGCTCAACCACTACAATTCCCTAATTCCATACCCTTTTAATCTTTCTCTTGAAATGTTTTTATTGTTGTTTTTTGGGTTGTCCGGAAGGCTAAGAAGCCTTTCGCATCCTGGTTGATTTGGCGGGTGGTCAAAGTCATTTCTTGAGAGCGCCTAGATTAGGGGTTTTGATGAGGTCCTGTTGTATGGGTTGCAACCCTTGATACTTCAGATCCTAGGGGTCGATCAGCATCCTAAGAGGATCGCGAGGCTCCGTAAGGAAGACGTACTTAAAAGGCAGAGTAATTGTTCAAGTCGACTTCCTTACCAGGTACCTATTTATTTTGTTTTTGTTATTTTGATAACTTCTAAAATGAAATAAAAACTCTTAGCTCATAAAAGTGTAAACATATATTGCTGGTCTCTACCCACCCCCCTGGGTGTGAATCAGCTATATAATCACCGGCTAAGTTAAATATTGAAAAATGTTATTTTGATAATAAAATAAATTTTTGAATATACTTACCCGGTGATTATAAATTAAAGGACCCTCCCTTCCTCCCCAATAGAGACGCAGTGGGACGAGGAGAAAATTGAGTCTTTGTTTACATTGAGTACTGGGTATCTGGACGACAGATGGCGCTGTTAGGCACACCCGCAACCTGTGTAGCGATCGCTGGCGAGTTTTTACCGTAGAGTTGTCTGTCGGGCAACAGAGTTGCAGCTATATAATCACCGGGTAAGTATATTCAAAAATTTATTTTATTATCAAAATAACATTTTTCCTAGTATACAAACCTGGAGCTATTTATACAAATTGGCCCGCCACCCTGTCCCCAGAGAAGTCCTGTCATAAAGGTAAATGGTTACTCAGCCAAGAGGTGTGAGTGAGCGGGGTAGCCAATCTACCCCACCCCCCACCCACTAAGTAGCAGATGGGGTAGTTATCCCTCACTAAAATTATCATGGCTTGTCTTTCAGCTGCGCCGAAAGTATACCCTATAAATAGCTCCAGGTTTGTATTCTAGGAAAAATAGAAATTACTTACAAATTTGTTATATTCATTCTGTCGGATACAAGGGTGGTAACATTCATAGCACCACTCAGCTAATCAAAGGGCCAAATGGGTCTTGAGAAATGATGCAGTTGTTCCATAGGCTATGTCGGCATTGATCAGCAACCCAGTGCTGGAGGCTACATTTCTGTTTCCTTAGAGGGACCTAAATCCAACGGTGAAGTAGGGGAAGGTTAGCCATGACTCCCCTATCTATGATGTAGTTCCCTTCCGTGGGCACAGGCTCTTTGGACGCAGCTACAGTGATCTGCCACACTGCCAGGAGTCTGCCCTGCCGTCAAGATTAGCTTTGATAAAAGCCCTGGCTTCCTCCAGAATTCGATCAGGACCTCCAGCGGTTTATTCCTCGAAGAAAGGTGAAGACAGTGCTCCACCCTTTTGTGCCCAACCTGGCCAGTTCAGAAGGGAAGAAGGGCATGCTGAGGTGGGCAGTCCCCGCCAGCTGCTGTGAGTGAGGATGCCAACATGTCATTCGGAAAAATATCATTGACAGCAGAGCAGTGGGTGGTATAAGTCCTTCGGGACAGATACTACCTGACCTTCAAAGAGCTTTAACACACCCTCACTTGCATTTCATTGGTGTTCAGAGTACCCTCTAAAAGCACCAAAGCACCTTGATAGCAGAAGTGAAATGAATACGCTCAAAATTGTTTGTGATAGTTGTCCAGTGTTCTACACTCGGCAGCTCCTAGTGGAGAAGGCATCTGAGAGCTGGAACCAAACATCAACCTCTTATCATATGACAAATTTGATTTTAAACTCCGTTCAGCTTGGAGACGGCAAGTAATATACCTTCAATGATCAAGAGAGAAAGACTCTGTGCTTCTGATGGATTTGAAAGAAGAGTGTTTTCAAATGCCTGTTCATCAATCCTCCAGAAAGAGCCTCTACATCTAACTTGAGGGAGTAGGGTATTAGTGCAGAGTTTTGTGCTTCAGATTGTCCTCCCCAAGAGTTCAAGCAAATTTTCACTCTGATCTTAACTTGGACCCAGTTAAAGGAGATATTGTATATACAGTATGTTTCATCATCATCCTCTAGTATGCTTTATGATGCAAAGGGCCTTGATTAGTTTTATCCAGTCCTTTCTATCCTGACCTTTTAAATCAATAGTTCTCCATTCATCATCTGCTTCATGTTTCATAGTCCACAGCTATGTAGTTCTACATCTTCCAACTCTTCTAGTGCCTTGTGGAGTCCAGTTAGAAATTTGGTGAACCAATCTCAGTGACACTCTTGTTCTAGCTTCTTCTGAGAGGTAGGTGCTTCAGGATCGAGATTGACGGGTCTCTTTTGGTGTGATCTTGGGATCGAGGAAAATTGGGAAAAGTAGAGTCCCACGCACCAGCAGAGGATGAGGTACCTGAGCATGAACAATGACACAGCAGCAGCGAAGTCTTTTTATTAGATGATTGCATCAGCAGGCATAGAGAGGCAGCACTTCCATTCTTGTTTAAACCAGAACTCCTGGGTCGGCAGTAGCAATGATTTCTGAGATATATTTCCAGCAACCTTCCGTCCCATCTACTGGTAGTTCCAGTGGAGCAAGAGGTACAGTGGGTGAATGATAAATAGTTCACTTGTGCAATTCCACTCCATTCCCCATCTCCAGAGATGCTTCTGTTTGTTGATGCAACCAACGACTGTTGGGTCAACACCTGAAGGATCGAGTTTCTTCAGGGGTTTGGTTCCCAGAGGAAACCCACCTTCATATCAACCTGTCGGAAATGCGAGCAGTGTTCGTAGCTCTGCAAGCTTTCCAACAGTATGGTAGGTCATTCAATAGTACCGATGAGCAAAAACACCCCTGTCGTAGCATATAGTCAGTGACATACATCAACAAGCAATGCAATAAGGTAGTGTCTCCTGTAGCTTTGACAGAACAGGTGAACATCTTGGGAGTGGACACACTGTAGAGCTAGGAAATGTACTAATTACGGTACATGAAACCTTTCATTCTTTTAATTAGGAAACTCCCCTACTTATTGGGATACAGTCCTACAAACCAGACTGGAAGGATCTTTCCCCTTGACTGTGTCTTAACTTTCGGAAGGATCTTTCCCCTTGACTGTGTCTTAACTTTCGGAAGGATCTTTCCCCTTGACTGTGTCTTAACTTTCTGAAGGATCTTTCCCCTTGACTGTGTCTTAACTTTCTGGTCATAAATAAAAGCAGAGGAAGGAGACTTTAATGACCCACTGATTCAAAAATCATTGGGATGAGAAGCTGTTGTTGCTGGGGACAGTAATAACTTTAAAGAAACTTAATACTAGGTCACATTAAAATATTTGTCTCCCAAAAAGGGAGACAATGTCAAGAACATTAACCAAGGCATTACAATACAAGGTAATGTGTTTAGTTAAACACTTTTCTCAGAGGATGGAATAGTGGAATAGTTGCCTCCTACAGACTTAGTCCATTAGAAGCATACACTGTACTTTTGCCTATAACTTAACTGCATCCTATATCCAATCCAGTGCAAAACAGTCACAGCTGCTGCACTCAACAGAGAAATGTTTGTTTTTTATTCTAAGGTTGAGAAACTTGGTAGATATTAGCTATGTGACTGCCACGTAAATACAGCATGCTATAAGAATACAATAGTAGATTTTGTCATTACAATTTTTGTGCAAGAAACTGGTTTTTCCTATTGATACTGTAAGGAATTTTGAATACTCAATTCTGATGTATTAATCTTATTGCTGGTTCTAAAAAGCCGGAAATTTGAAATTAATTTGAGAATATTTTCCTTTTTAATACATACATACATATACCAAAGGCACTTCCCCCAATTTTGGGGGGTAGCCGACATCAACAAATGAAACAAAACAAAAAAGGGGACCTCTACTCTCTACGTTCCTTCAGTCTAACCAGGGACTCAACCGAGTTCAGCTGGTACTGCTAGGGTGCCACAGCCCATTTTAATAATAGTTATTTTTGGGTATTCTATAAGTGTTTATTGTGACCCCTATTAAGTGTTTATTGAGAAGCCACATATAAGATTTTTCAATATTAAACTTACCCGATAATCATGTAGCTGTCAACTCCGTTGCCCGACAGAATTCTATGGAGGGATACGCCAGCTATCACAATACTAGAAGGGGGTGTATTTACCAGCGCCACCTGTGGCCAGGTACTCAAGTACTTCTTGTTGACACCTCCTCAATTATTCCTCTGTCGTGCTTCCGGCAAGACGTTCTGGGATACGCTTATGTTCTTGGAGTATTTTCACGACTTTGGTGAAGTATTTCTCTTTGATTTCGGCTGTCGCTTTACTGGAAAACTTCTATATTAGCTTAGTTAGCTTTTGGAATTAATTTGATTAATTTTGGTGACGAGAGAGTATGAACTCTCGTTCACCTTTCAATGGCCGACCCTTCCCTTAGACGGAAGTGTTGGTGTCTAAGAGAGTATAGACTCTCTTTCTTAATTTTGCTTAACAAAAGTTATAGATTTATTTTATATCTCTCCGCCTCTTATAGGCCTCTTCGATTAACTTCCTTTTATTATAAACTCATTAAAATTAATTTTTATATTTGTTTATATTCGACCTTCCTAATAGTAGGCGGTCTTTTACCGAAGTTAATAAACTTTGAGCCCGTCATTTCGGTTTTACCTGTTAACATATTATGCTATTTCCGCCACAGAGTTTGAAAGATTTTCTTTGACAGTCTCGTACTGTTTTCAAAGTTGAACTAACGTTTTGTTTTGTCTCTGCAGTTGTTGACGTTCAGAACGTTCAACTTGCACTCTATCGTTACGATAGAGAAAGAATGTTCACGGTTTCACGTTGCAGTAAGAGTAACCGTGTCTAGCGTTTT
This sequence comes from Palaemon carinicauda, assembly GCF_036898095.1. NCBI lineage: Eukaryota > Metazoa > Arthropoda > Malacostraca > Decapoda > Palaemonidae > Palaemon > Palaemon carinicauda. The sequence continues at coordinate 1,557,381 of NC_090766.1, read as the reverse complement.
GTTCATTCTTTCTTAACTTAATGGTTTTGATCCTAATAAAGGAACTTTTCAGTTTTTTTCCTTTAACAATAATATGTTTTAACGATATATATGATTGGGCTCTTCTCTCAGGTTCTAAGTCAAGAGAGAGAGAGAGAGATAGAGACGGAGGGAGAAAGAGGATAAACGTTTCATTCAAGCCTGCCAGGCGTACGAGTAACGTCGTTATCGTTTTTTGCTCTTCTCCCTAGTCTCTTTAGGGGAAGAAACTAAACGTTTCTAGAGTGATCTAGTGTTTAGTCTCTTTCCAACCACTGAATTATCTTTCATTAGATTTTTCTGTTACATTGTAATTCTGTTTTCGCAATTACTAACTTTGAGAAAGGATAGAATTGCGTATTTCAGGTACAAACCACTTAAAGTTCAGTGAAATAAGTGCAAACAGAAATCAAAGTGATAAGTGATTAGTGCGTGAGGGTACTTTTGTGCGCGCCAGTTGTCCTCCCAGTCCGGGACCTCTTGCAAGCTCCCAAGCCCAGGGGAGAAGCAATGTCGAAGGGCATAAGGGTTCAGCAGGCCTTGATCGGCGCACAGAAGTATTCTCGGTGGTTGTGGGCGTGTCTTACCGAGACCGTCACTCCCACCCGCAGACGATTGAGCCCTTATTTTGCTCGTCTGCAGAAGAGATTAGGGGAGAAAATAAAGGCAGAGTAACGCTGGTCTCAGGTCTCAAGACTTCTTAAACGTTAAGTCCAGACCTATGCCAGACGTACGAAGTTAAAGTTCACAACCCGAATGCAGTCATTGGGTTAGCTCTGACTCTCCTCAGTCATCAGTTGATTACACTCCGCCTAAGAGGAGTAAGGTTCTGCCACAACAGATCTCTGCTGTTAAGGCTTTACCTCAGCAGAACTTAGTGTCTGCCGACCCCAAGTTAACTCTACTACAGTCCATGCAAGCACAGCTTTCGGACTTGATGAGTGAGTGTCGGGCTGAGAGTGTTGCTCCTCCGCCTCCGCCTACACTCCCTCCTCCTACACTCGCTCCGCCTGATCACAGTACCATCTGCCAGGCGTACGATGTTGTGGACTCTACTACAGTCCATGCAAGCACAGCTTTCGGACTTGATGAGTGAGTGTCGGGCTGAGAGTGTTGCTCCTCCGCCTCCGCCTACACTCCCTCCTCCTACACTCGCTCCGCCTGATCACAGTACCATCTGCCAGGCGTACGATGTTGTGGACTCTACTACAGTCCATGCAAGCACAGCTTTCGGACTTGATGCGTGAGTGTCGGGCTGAGAGTGTTGCACCTCCTGCACTCCCTCCACCTGTTCTCGCTGCACCTGTGCTCGCCCAGCCTGCACCTGCTCCGCCTGTGCTCGCCCAGCCTGCACCTGCTCCGCCTGGTCGCAGCACCATCTGCCAGGCGTACGATGTTGAACCACTTTCGGAGTTTGCTGTTCACAGTGTTGTTCAGCCTCAGCCTTCTTTAAGGCAACCCTTGCTTTGGGATCAGGAGAGTTACACTCTTCCTCCTCCTCCCCTTGCTGCTCCACCAGTGGTGCAACTCTCGGTTGGGGTACAACAACCTCTCCCCTCCGTGAGTCTGTCTGCTCAACCAGCGCTGCACCGAGTTCAACCCTCCATGCACTTGCGCCTCAGGAGCCTCAGCTTGCTAGAACTTTACCTTGTTCTGCGCAGCCTCAACCTTCTCATGCTCCACTCATCTCTCAGGAACAGGAACGGACTACTCCGCCTCCGTCCTCCGCTCAGCTGGTGCAATCCTTGGGTGCAACTCTTGCTAGGAGTCAACCTCCTTCACCCTTGCACCTGCCTTCTGCTCCGTCTGTTGTTCAGCCTATGCAGTCTGAACCTCAGGTTTTCCCTCAAGTTGAGGAAACCTCTGTTGTTGTTCCAGCTCGTTCTGACTCTGCTGTTCAGCATACCATGGTTTAAACCCCATGCAAGCATGCATAAAGCACTCTAGCACTGGTCATGGAATTTCTGAGAAATGTTAAACGCCATGCACACGCTCTGCTTTCCTTTCAGCAGGCTCTGCTTACAGCAGGCTCTGCTTACTACATGCTCAGCATTCAGCATGCTCTGCATTCAGCATGCTCTGCATACAACATGCTCTGCATTCAGCATGCTCTGCATTCAGCATGCTCTGCATACAACATGCTCTACATACAGCATGCTCTGCATACAGCATACTCTGCATACATCATGCTCTGCATACCTTACCGCATGCTTCTCAACACATCTTGGGTTGTTGCCAACTCACTAGACTGTCAAGCAGTTTCATAACGTTGCCTTCTAGTCTGCTGCTTTGCACCAGTGAACCCTCACTCAGAGAACTTAGCTTTTCTAGGATAAGGTCCCTGTAGATGAGAAAGTTCTTTTCTCCCTCCTTCTGATATTCCCTTGAGGACTCTGTCATTTGGAGGGAGCCTTTAGCTGCATAACCTCTTATGGACTTTTATTTAAGCATAACATGCTTACAGGGAAGGTAATGGTTACACTTCAGCCGCTAATCCCGTCTGTTACCACACCTGCTCCCATAGACCTTGAGCTGTGTTGCATGACATGCAGTCCAAGCTTAGTCCTTGTTAGAGGATTTTTTGTTTACGGAGTCAATGTGTCACGGGGAAGACGTTCAACAACCAACAGAAGGGACTTGTTGTGACGCAGTGGGCAACCTCAGCAACCCGTTAAGGAGTTGTCTGTACGACCCAGACAGTCTAGACAGATTCGGGTTGTCACTGTACTTCCTCGCTTGCCCATGATTGACAGTTTACAGACTGTGCAGCAGTATCATGATCTTGTGTCCGGCTCCGTCAGACGACTGGCTTTTAAGAGCTCCCTCAAGTCGTCGCTGTCTGGAGATTTTCAAATGGACTATGGATCTGACCAAGGAACTGGGCCTCCTGGTCAATTTTGAGGAGTCTCAGCTCGTTCCATCCCAGACCATTGTCTCCTTGGGTATGGATCTTCAGAGTCGAGCTTTTCGGACTTGTCCGTCGGCCCCAAGGATCTTCCAAGCCCTAGAATGCATCCAGAGCATGCTGAGAAGGAACCGATGCTTAGTCAGGCAGTGGATGAGTCTAACAGGGACACTTTCATCGCTGGCCCTGTTCATCGAGTTAGGGAGACTCCACCTCCGCCCCCTTCAGTTTCATCTAGCTGCTCACTGGATAAAGGACATGACGCTAGAGACGGGCTCAGTTCCTGTTTCCGAAGAGATGAGGTCTACTCTAACGTGGTGGAAGAACAGCATTCTTCTCAAGGAAGGTCTACCATTGGCTGTTCAGACCTCCGACCACCGTCTCTTCTCGGACGCATCGGACACGGGCTGGGGTGCGACACTGGACGGACAGGAATGCTCGGGAACATGGAATCAGGAGCAAAGGACACTTCACATCTATTGCAAGGAGTTGTTGGCAGTTCATTTGGCCTTGATAAACTTCAAGTCCCTCCAGCTTAACAAGGTGGTGGAGGTGAACTCCGACTACACCACAGCCTTGGCTTACATCTCCAAGCAGGGAGGGACTCATTCGAGGAAGTTGTTCGAGATCGCAAGGGACCTCCTCATTTGGTCAAAAGATCGAAAGCTCACGCTGGTAACGAGGCTCATTCAGGGCGATATGAATGTCATGGCAGATCGCCTCAGCCGGAAGGGTCAGGTCTTCCCCACAGAGTGGACCCTTCACAAGAATGTTTGCAGCAGACTTTGGGCCCTGTGGGGTCAGCCAACCATAGATCTATTCGCTACCTCGATGACCAAGAGGCTCCTCTTGTATTGTTCTCCGATTCCAGACCCAGCAGCAGTTCGCGTGGATGCCTTTCTGCTGGATTGGTCCCATCTCAACCTGTATGCATTCCCGCCGTTCAAGTTTGTCAACAGGGTACTTCAGAAGTTCGCCTCTCACAAAGGGACACGGCTGACGTTGGTTGCTCCCCTCTGGCCCGCGAGAGAATGGTTCACTGAGGTACTGCAATGGCTGGTCGACGTTCCCAGGACTCTTCCTCCTAGAGTGGACCTTCTGCGTCAACCTCACGTAAAGAAGGTACACCCAACCTCCACGCTCTTCGTCTGACTGCCTTCAGACTATCGAAAGACTCTCAAGAGCTAGAGGCTTTTCGAAGGAGGCAGCCAGAGCGATTGCCAGAGCAAGGACGACATCCACTCTCAGAGTCTATCAGTCTTTATGGGAAGTCTTCCGAAGCTGGTGCAAGGCCAATGCAGTTTTCCTCAACCAGTACCAATGTAACCCAGATTGCTGACTTCCTGTTACATCTAAGGAACGTAAGCTCCCTATCAGCTCCTACGATCAAGGGTTACAGAAGTTTGTTGGCAGCGGTTTTCCGCCACAGAGGCTTGGATCTTTCCTCCAACAAAGATCTACAGGACCTCCTTAGGTCTTTTGAGACCTCAAAGGAACGTCGGTTGTCCACTCCAGGCTGGAATCTAGACGTGGTCCTAAGGTTCCTAATGTCATCAGGATTTGAACCGCTCCAATCAGCCTCTTTTAAGGACCTCACATTAAAAAACTTTTCCTCGTGTGCTTAGCAACAGGTAAAAGAGTAAGTGAGATCCACGCCTTCAGCAGGAACATAGGTTTCACATCTGAAACGGCTACATGTTCCTTGCAGCTCGGTTTTTTGGCTAAAAACGAGCTTCCTTCCCGTCCTTGGCCTAAGTCGTTCGAGATCCCAAGCCTGTCCAACATGGTGGGGAACGAACTGGAGAGAGTACTTTGCCCAGTTAGAGCTCTTAAGTACTATCTAAAGGTCAAAACCATTACGAGGACAATCAGAAGCCTTATGGTGTGCTATCAAGAAGCCTTCTCTACCAATGTCTAAGAACTCAGTTTCTTACTACATCAGGCTTCTGATTAGAGAAGCAAATTCTCATCTGAAGGAAGAAGACCTTGCTTTGCTGAAGGTAAGGACACATGAAGTGAGAGCTGTGGCTACTTCAGTGGCCTTCAAACAGAACCGTTTTCTGCAGAGTGTTATGGATGCAACCTATTGGAGAAACAAGTCAGTGTTCGCATCATTCTATCTCAAAGATGTCCAGTCTCTTTACGAGTACTGCTACACCCTGGGTCTATTCGTAGCAACGAATGCAGTAGTAGGCGAGGGTTCAGCCACTACATTCCCATAATCCCATAACTTTTTAACCTTTCTCTTGAATACTTTTTATGGGTTGTACGGTCGGCTAAGAAGCCTTCCACATCCTTGTTGATTTGGCGGGTGGTCAATTCTTTCTTGAGAAGCGCCAAGGTTAAAGGTTGTGATGAGGTCCTTTAGTATGGGTTGCAGCCCTGTATACTTTAGCACCTTTGAGTTGATTCAGCCTCCCAAGAGGAACGCTGCGCTCAGTAAGGAAGACGATCTTATTAAAGGCAGAGTAACGGTTCAAGTCGACTTCCTTACCAGGTACTTATTATTTCATTGTTATTGTGGATAACTGATTATATGAAATATGGGATACTTAGCTATCCTTTAATCTTGTACACTGGTTTTCACCCACCCCCCTGGGTGTGAATCAGCTACATGATTATCGGGTAAGTTTAATATTGAAAAATGTTATTTTTATTAATAAAATAAATTTTTGAATATACTTACCCGATAATCATGATTTAATCGACCCTCCCTTCCTCCCCATAGAGAACCAGTGGACCGAGGAATAATTGAGGAGGTGTCAACAAGAAGTACTTGAGTACCTGGCCACAGGTGGCGCTGGTAAATACACCCCCTTCTAGTATTGTGATAGCTGGCGTATCCCTCCATAGAATTCTGTCGGGCAACGGAGTTGACAGCTACATGATTATCGGGTAAGTATATTCAAAAATTTATTTTATTAATAAAAATAACATTTTAATGTTATTGGAGTTATTTTGAGACTTGCATCATAAGGACAGTGGTTGTATATTAAATTGATGGTAACATGTTTTCTATCTTTGGCTTACTGAGCATTTTTTTTTTCAGGTGTGCGAAATCTTGCGCGAGTGTTTTGGTGTTCCGTGATACAATAAATTTGTGTTCACGACCTTTCAAGATCAGCTGGTTGGTTTTAGGTGAGTTAAAAGAGACATACTGTAGTGGTATGCATTCTTTCTAGAGTTTTTTCTATACTGTACAATAATGAATTATTTTTCTTTTAGTAGTATATACTCTTTTTATAGTTTTTCCTATACTGTACAGTACTGTACTTTAATGAATTATTTCACTCTTGTGACAAATCTGTCTAGATTTTTGTCTCTACTGTACAGTAATGAATTATTTGTTCCGTAACTGAAATACAAATCACGGTATTTAATAGGGGTACAAGTATTACTTTCGGCGTAGCTGAAATGACGAGCCGTTAAAATTTAACGAGGGTTTACTACCCCCACCGCTAGTTAGTGGGGGTAGGGGAGGGTAGCTTGCTACCCCCCCCCTCACACACCTGTGCTTGAGCTCACTTTGCTCTCAGCTCGGATGGTAGACGGACGTGTCCTCACTCATCCTCGCCTCGCTCTTGACAGCCATTAATGCTTTTCTGCTTTTTCTTTCTCAGGTTAGAGTGTGAAGTTGGCCTCTACGATCATGCGCACCTGTCCTGGATTACCCGACCGCCCCTGCGGAACATTCATGTCGGTGGTCGAGACGGACCCTCACACTCTTTGCCCTTACTGTAGAGGTCAACGGTGTGATAGTGGTAATAAGCGTGGTGAGTGTAGGGAGTGGTCTGCCTCCCAGTGGGAGAGGTTTTCTCGGCGACGTAAGAAGAAGTCCAGGCGGGATATTTCTCCTTCGAAGGTTTCTTCGAAAGGAGAAAATTCCAGGGACTCTTCTTCCGTTGCCCAAACCTCCTCCGAAGCTCACGCTCGATTGGCCTCTTTTGAGAGACCGGCGAGTGGTAGCGTAGACCGTGGTTCTTTTTCCCAAACTCGGGGTTCGAGAGATGGCGTTGCCTACCCTAGCGAGGCAGCTTCACCTCTTCCCCCGGGGGAGGATTTATCTTTAACCAATTTGTTTCAGCTTTGGTCTTCCTTGGGGCTCGAGGGTTTGCCCTCCAAGGAAGCTCTTCTTGATATCATCCGATTGGGTGCCGCTGTCAAGCAATCGCCGACTTTGGCAGAGGTTGATCCTTTGCCAATTGTTGACGTTGTGGTGTCAGAGGTATCCAATGCGGTATCTCCTAATACCTCTGCCTCTTCTCATCCCGCAGTAGCTGAAGGCTTAGTTTCTCCTACGAGGGAGAAACTAAGTCCAACAATCTCTCCTTCCGGTGATTCTTCCCCGGGAGAGTTCACTTACAGAGACTCCTCTTCGGAGGACTGCTGAAGGTCAGTTTGCTGATCCTACGGCCCCCTGAGGGCGCATACGTCACAAGGCTCGCCTTCCTCTTCGCCAGAGAGGCCTTCCTTCACCTTATAAATCGGTGAGGAGGCGCCTCTTCGGTTCGTCATCATCGTTGCAGTCCACTGCAGAGGAGCCTCGTCAGCGATCACCAACTGTTCCTGCTACGGTCCTGGACCTCTCTGTGGATCGTTCGCGATCCCCTTCGGTGGACGGTCGTCCTTTCAAAGGGCACGCCGATCTTCCACCTGTCAGACTTGCTGACCTCCCGTCACCGTTCCTGGCTGCTGATGCGCTTTACGCGCCAACGCACCCTGTCTATCACCATAGTCAGGCACCGGTCCCTTCGGGGCAACAAGGGCGTACGCGCCATCGCGCGCATACGTATCTTGTGCGCCATGATGATCATGCGCGCCAATGGTCTCCTGTACGCAAGGCTGTACCTGAGATAGTGCACCAGCGCTCACCTGCTCACCAGCGCGCCACTGCGCGCCATCAACCTACTGTGTGCTAACACCCTGCGCGCCAGCGCTTGCCAACGCACCAGCACTCTCCTGTGCGCCAATGATCTCCTGCGCGTCAGCGCTCTCCAGAGGGCCAGCGCTCACGTACTGCCATCTCTCCTGCGCGCCCATGATCGGATCTGGGCGGTGTAGAGAAGTCAATGACTTCACCTACACTCCAGCGCTCGCCAACGCGCCGCTTGCTATCTCCTGCGCGCCATCCCTCGTCAGCGCGCAATCGTGCGAGTTCACCTGCTCGCGCCTACGAGGATACGCGCGCGCGCCCTGCGCACCCACGCCCATCCTCTCCTACAGCAATGCACCGCCAGCCTGACACGCGCCCGCAAGATACGCGCCCATGCACACAGGTTCCGCCTGCACGTTCGCGCGCAAGGGATATATCTCCTGCACGCACGCCCTACGACATCTTCTGGGGCGCGCGATCTCTCGCCCGCACGCCAACGGGTCCATCATCTTGATCCTGCGCGCGCGAGCGCACAATCAGCCTCCTGCGCACTCTCCTGTGTCTCCCATGCACGCCTCTATGCGCCATTACTGGCCTGCGCGCACGCGCGTTAGCAGTCTCCCGCACGCGACCCCGGGTGTTCCCTATCGCCCGAGCGCCAATACGTTCCCCCGCGCGAGCGCCAATACCCTCCCGCGCGCGAGGCTGCAGGACAACGCACGGCAAGGTCGCCATCCTCACATTCCCCTCCCTGCAAGCGCAGAACAGTGCGCTCGGTGGTGGAAGGGAAGATTCCAGAAAGGTCCAGGAACATTTCTTCTTCCCTTTCTTTTCAGGCGAACCCCCCTATGGAAACTCCTCCCAGGGATCTGTCGATCCCTGTTCCTCCAGAGGGAGTGTCTGACAGCGCAACTGTCAGCCGACAGCCATGGTTTGGGGCCCTGATCAGACCAGTTTTACAGGCTTTCAAGCCTGTTCTCTCTGAATTGGGCCACAAATCCTTGGCTGCGTCTACCCCTCTGAAGAGAAAAAGAGGAGCTTCGGACGCGGTGACTTCTCCGAGAACTAAGCTGTCTCCTCGTAAGCCCTCGAGGCAAGTTATCTCCCCCCCCAGACTTTTTCTCCCTCCCTGTCGGACGAGGATTTCCCGTCCTCAGGGGAGTCACGTGAGGTGAGACGTTCCCCCATCGCACCAATGAGGGAAACCCCACCTTGCGTTGAGAAGTCTTCCCGGGTAGGGACGGAGAAGAACTTTCCTCCGACTTTGTTGGAGTTCTGCATCCCTCCCAGGAGGGAGTCGAAGGACTCGAAGACACTGCCAAAATCCTCGACGAGACTTACGACGGAGCCAGCTAGTCACTCGGAGAACGTCCGCAATTCTCCCCAAGAAGAGCCTTTGGGGACAGGAGACTTCACTGCAAGTCCGACATCCGGAGGAGAACTACAGGAGCCAGAACATGCATTTTGGCCGGTTCTGACTCTTATGAGGACTCTCAATGGGTTTGCTGACCCAGAGATTCCCCCTCGAGAGGGCAAAGACATGGTCTTGGACCGAGTATTTGGAACTCAAAAACCTTCTAAGGCCAGTGCGGCTCTGCCCTGGTCTCAGGGGATTAAGAGTACCAGGGACAAGATCGCGGTCCAGCTCTCTGAGTTAGCCTCCTCCAACCGCTCCAGTGCCGGCAACAAGCTTCTCCCACCTCCTTGCGTTCAGCAGAGGAGGTACTTCGAGATCTTGGAGGAGCGTTGTTTAGCTCTTCCGCTTCACCATTCTTTGGAAGAGCTTACCAGGGGAGTCCCTCTTGAGAGAGACTCCAACCGGCAGGTCTCATTCTTGGCAACTGAGATCCTTAACCAGGAGAAGGTTGCAAAGTGTGCTATGCAAGCCACTTCGTGGCTAGATATCTGGTTAGGGACCTTAGGTATCCTGATACGTTCGGAGGATTTCTCCAAAGAACGTACCAGGAAAGCTATGGAGACGTTCCTCCTCTCAGGCACTCGCACGATCGAGTTTCTGGCCCACCAAGTCTCGAACATGTGGGCTAACACCATCCTGAAACGTCGGGATGTGGTGGCTGAGAGGTTCCATCAGAAGGTCCCTAGCACCGAGATATACAGGCTCAGGCATTCTTCCTTGGAGGGAACGAATCTGTTTGAGCCTAAAGACGTGGAACATGCTGCTGAGAGGTAGAGGAAGTCCCACCAAGACTCCCTCCTGCATAAGGCTTTGACATCTAAGCCCTATAAGCCTCCAGCACCCCAGCAGTCCCGTCCTACCAAGACCACGAAACCGACAACGACAGCGAAGGCAGTGGTGTCTAAGCCCTTTCCTGTCAAGGACAAGAAAGGCAAAAAGTCCTCCAGGGGAGGTAAAAATCCTAGAGGGAGCAGCCGAAGCCGCAAACGCTAGGATTGGCAGTACCCCTGCATGTCCACCAGTGGGGGGATGCCTACAAAGTTGCGCAGACAGGTGGCAGCAACTCGGGGCCGATTCCTGGACGATTTCCGTAATCAGTCAGGGATACTGTATCGCGTCCCGTTCACAACATCTCTACCTCCCCTTACGACGAATCCAGTGTCATTGAGCTCCCTTGCCATGGGATCAGCAAGGGGGCAAGCCCTTCGGGCAGAAGTCCAGACCCTGTTGAAGAAAGGCACTCTTCAAGAGGTCCTCGACGGGTCTCCAGGCTTCTTCAGTCGACTCTTTCTTGTAAAGAAGGCGTCTGGAGGCTGGAGACCAGTCATCGACCTCTCGGCTCTGAACAAGTTTGTCAAGCAAACTCCGTTCAGCATGGAGACCGCAGACACGGTCAGACTAGCAGTGAGACCGCAAGACTTCATGTGTACACTGGATCTGAAGGACGCGTACTTCCAGATCCCAGTCCATCCGTCTTCAAGGAAGTACTTAAGATTCAGCCTAGACAACAAGGTGTACCAGTTCAAGGTGGTGTGTTTCAGTCTCTCTACAGCACCACAGGTTTTCACCAGAGTGTTCACCCTGATATCATCGTGGACACACAGGATCGGCATCCGTCTCCTCCGTTATCTGGACGACTGGCTGATCCTAGCAGACTTGGTGTCATCCCTTCTTCAACACCAAGACAAACTTCTGGGACTTAGCCAGGATCTGGGGATCATGGTAAATCTCGAGAAGTCTTCTCTGCTTCCCACTCAAAGACTGGTATACCTAGGGATGATTATAGACACCAATCTCCACAAAGCCTTCCCATCAGACGACAGGATAGCAAGGCTGAGGAAGGTTGCAAGCCCTTTTCTCAGACGAGAAGAATTTCTAGCCCAATCGTGGTTACGTCTCCTCGGTCACCTATCATCTTTGGCTCGTCTAGCTCCCAACGGTCGCCTCAGGATGAGATCCCTCCAGTGGCAACTCAAGTCCCGGTGGAATCAAGGTCACGGTTCCCCGGACGTCATGATCCCTCTGGGACCGGCGGAACGGACGGACCTCCAGTGGTGGGTGACAGACGAGAACCTACGAAGAGGAGTGGATCTTCTCGTCCTCCCCCGGATTTGATGCTGTTTTCGGACGCCTCAAAAAAAGGGTGGGGGGCTCACGTACTACACTACACAACCTCAGGCCTGTGGTCAGAATCAGAAAAGTGCCTCCATATAAATCTTCTAGAGATGAAGGCCGTCTTCTTGGCCCTTCAACAGTTCCAACAATACCTGGCGGGTCACTCTGTGGTGGTGATGAGCCACAACACCACAGTAGTGGCTTACATCAACAATCAAGGAGGTACCTTTTCAAAGCAGCTATCCCATCTTGCAGTAGGGATACTGAGATGGATCGAAGTCCACTCGATTCCACTATCGGCACGTTTCATTCCAGGCAAGAGGAATGTGCTCGCCGACAACCTGAGCAGAGCGTCTGAGATAGTGAGTACCGAGTGGTCTTTGGATCATGTAGTAGCCAACAAAGTCCTGACTTGGGATCTGTTCGCAACAGCTCTGAACTTCAATCTTCCGCTGTACTGCTCCCCAGTCTCGGATCCCAAGGCGCTCTGGCAAGATGCCTTCCAACAACGGTGGGACAACATCGACGTTTACGCCATTCCCCCGTTCCGTCTGATGAGGAGGGTGCTCAACAAGACCAGAATATCGGTCAATCATTCAATGACCCTCATATCTCCGCTATGGCATCACGCGGAATGGTTTCCGGACCTTCTGCAACTCCTAACGAAACTTCCGAGAGAACCCCCTCCGCGACACAATCTACTCAGACAACCACGTGCCAACATCTTCCACAAAGCCGTAGCTTTGCTGCGACTTCACGCCTGGAGACTATCTAGCATCTCCTCGCTGAGAGAGGATTTTCGCAGCAAGTTGCGATCAGGATGTCTGGACATCTGCGAAAGTCATCCGCATCTGTCTACCAGGCAAAGTGGAAAGTCTTCTGTGGTTGGTGTCATGGAAGGGGTATCTCTCCACTCGATGCCACTATTCCAACAATAGCGGAGTTTCTCGTGTATTTGCGGGAAGAAATGCGCCGTTCAGTCTCGGCGGTGAAAGGCTATCGCTCAGCCTTAAGTCTAGCCTTCAGGCTCACAGGAATGGACATTTCTTCTTCGCTGGAACTTTCCCTACTCATACGAAGTTACGAACTTACCTACCCTCAGTCGGAAGTGAGACCTCCTCCATGGAACGTGGTTCGAGTTCTCAGGTCTCTTAAGAGACCTCCCTATGAACCATTACGCCAGGCTTCAGATTGCCACCTAACTTGGAAGACGGTGTTCTTACTAGCTTTGGCTTCGGCCAAGCGAGTTAGTGAACTTCATGGTCTCTCGTATGACATCGCCCATTCAAGGGAATGGGGGGAGGTAACGTTCAAATTCGTCCCTGTGTTTATTGCTAAGACTCAGAATCCGGGAGTAGCAGATCCTCGGTTCGATTCCTTCCAGATTTCGAGTCTCCGTTCTGTAACAGATGACCCAGACCATCTCCTACTGTGCCCAGTAAGGAGTTTGAGTCTATATCTCAAAAGAACGTCTGCAGTCCGTCCTCAGGTGCAAGCGTTATTTGTTAGCACAGGGACTAAGAGGAGGGTCACCAAGAACACCATCTCGGCATGGATTCGTAGGGTGATCCATCTGTCCCTGAATCCAGACCCTCCTCCGTCACGTCACCCTAGAGCACATGATGTCGGGCGTAGCTACGTCTCTGGCCTTCAAAAAGAATTTCTCAGTGATGCAGGTTCTTCTAGCTGTGGTGTGGAAGCGTCAGACGACCTTCACAGTCCACTACCTGCAGGACATGACCCACAGGAGGCTCGATACATTCTCTATCGGCCCTGTGGTGGCTGCACAACAGCTGGTTTAAAACCTCAAGCTCCTTATTGGACAAGTAGCAGAAGGTTGAAGGCATTGTTACCCGGTTTTAGTCTGCATCAATGAAAAGGTTTGTCTGGCCCTTATTATTTTCTTCATCTTCCCCTCTCTTGGGGAAAGCAGCATCCTGGGTTCTCTGCATAGCTGACCTCAAACCACTGCAGGTAAACCATGTTTCCTTGTGTTCCTAGTATTAAGCTAATACTGTCACGTCCCCATACCCTGACGAGATGGTATTGGTAGAGTCCTAGCCTAAAGTTTCCATGTAAAGAACTACAGGGGAACTTCCTATGACGAGTCACACTTCATGATACCTTCACACACACAGCTTGCGTAGGCCGCAGTTCCTTGCATAGCAAGGTCCTAGCGAGGTGCAGGGACTCCTTATTTTTGAGTGCTGACATACTCAAATAACGAGCCCCCGGGCAAAGCCAAAAAGCCAGTACTGGCTGGGACCTCCACCCTTCCTAATGGGTGAGTCACCCCTATTAAATAGCGTGGTTTGTATTTCAGTTATGGAACAAATGACAAATTCGTAGATAATTTGTATTTTTCCTAACTATACAAACCTTAGCTATTTAATCAAACTTGCCCGCCAGCCTTATCCCCCTTGAAGTCCTACCTCCAAGCAAAGTGAGCTCAAGCACAGGTGTGCGTGAGGGGGGGGGGGGGTTAGCAAACTACCCTCCCCTACCCCCGCTAACTAGCGATGGGGTAGTAAACCCTCGTTAAAATTCTAATGGCTCGTCATTTGACCTACGCCGAAAGTAATAACCCCTATTAAATAGCTAAGGTTTGTATAGTTAGGAAAAATACAAATTATCTACGAATTTGTCATACTTTACCTGGCTAAATAGCAGATTAGATACTGTACTCCTGAAAAATTGCACAAAATGGCTGTAAATGTTTAAAAGATATATACAGTACTATATCTGAAAAGAATTTTGTCCAAGTTGAAACTCATCGGTATCATGTTACATGTTGATTTATTAAAATAGGTATAATGCCATTCCTTTTGAGGTATGTTAGTTTCTTTTAGGTATTGGGTAATACCTTTGAGGTATAATGTACTGTACTGTAGTTCTTTTGAATTTTATAAGAGAAAGGCCTTTCAGCCCAATCTTATGTCACATGAGATTTTGTATATACTCTTTGTGACTGTAATTCAGTGCCTATTTATACAATTTTTTTTTAAGTTTTAAACTTATTCAAGAAAAAATTCTTCTGGTCAATTCTAAGTAGTTAGTTTATACCTTTTCAGTAATGACATATATTTTAAAGAATACAGTATTCACTTTTGGTAAAGTTTATTATTTTGATGAAAAGATAGTGATAAGCAATACAGTACAACTCAAAATAGTTCATATGGATTATTTGAGCTTAATTACATTTGCGATGTCAAGCATCTTGCATGGTTCAGCTTGTGTACATTTATTCTTTGGTAATTATTATTATTTATTATTAATGGCCAAGCTACAACCCTAGTTGGAAAAGCAAGATGCTATAAGACCAATGGCTCCGATAGGGAAAATAGCCCAGTAAGGAAAGGAAATAAGGAAATAAATAAATGATGAGAACAAATTAACAATAAATCATTCTAAAATCAGTAACAACGTCAAAACAGATACGTCAATCTTCGGCTTTGAAGAACAGTACATAGAAATTATAATAATTATAATTTGTCAGTATGAAAAAAGTTCTTTACTGTTAATGTATTTGATTTTATTAGTTCATTTTGAATTAATGTCACTTATTTCTTTTTTCAGAGTTCTTCATGAGAAGTAGAGTGAGTACTTGAATTATGATTTGACATTATATAGAACCAGAGCTTTTTTTTGCAATCAAAAATATTTGTGCATTTTTTCTTTCAATTTACTTGTTGCAGCGTTACACTGGTAAGAATGTTAAGGTTTTTCCTTTTTTTTATTGATTTTTTGGTATTTCATTATTTTTATTATTGATCAAGATAGCTGGGTTCTTATTTACCTGATGGAGTGATTGTTTTGTTCCTAGGTACGCATTTATAGTTGCCTTGATGGGCATTTAAGGTGCTATATTTTTTTGCAAATATTTTTTTTTGGGGCTCAAGCCATGACGTCCTGATGGAAGGTTCCTTTTGTAGCTTCCCAAGGGTATATATGACTACAGTGATTTTCCCAGAGAATCAAACCAAAGGTTTCACAGAATTCTAACTTCTGGCGCGAGTACCCTTAAGATTTACTCTCAAGGATATCGTATATAATCAGGGGACGTATTCTTGACACGCCACATGGCAATCTGCACCCCGAATAGCCTTTACGCTTCGAGGGGGATACGTGGCAGAATTAGAAGGGTAGCCGCATCAGAGGTTACCCTAGTTCCCCTACTACTATTGAGTATCACAACCGCGCCAATTCCCTCTGGCGGTCATTCCTTAATTTGTAGCGCCTCGCTACGGTGGTGTTCACTGTTGATCTGACATTTTTGATCGATTTCTAAGGATCTTTATACTTTCTACAGCTTCTTTCATCCATCTGGAAAGTTGAGTATTCATTCTTTACAATATGTATTGTTCCTGCCTAACATTTTTTTTACAAACATTTATGTTTTTACAAACATTACTATACTTCACTTGGCTTAAAAACATAAAATATTTTTCCGTGTTAGGGTTCCACAAATTGTATGGTATTCTATATGAAGAATAATACTAACCTCCAGGCTAGGAAAATTGTATGGTACTTGTCTAATTGACCTGTTGTGCACATCAACATATGTGGTAGCAATCAAGTACTATGTACTGGGTTGTGCTTTATGCATTAAAACATTTGTCTGTGCTTTGAAATCTGAGAATCCATTCCTCTAGTCGAGTGGAGTGTTCTTTGTATTATATGTTGAGATAGGTTAGGCATTTTTGAGATGATATTCCTTTGGTTGACAACAATTCGAGTTGAAAGAAAGGAATGAAGATTAAAAAGCTCAGAACTACGTGTTTTACATTATATTTAACAATGTTTCATGATTGTCATGAAGTTTATATATAGAAATTCTGTGAAAGGAAAGCCCTATTGTCGATTGATTGCTGAATGGCTTCGCTGACCTAGATATCTGACCGTATGACGAAAACACAATAATGTAATCCAATTCATAACCAATTATATCATATCATAATTTTGTGCAAGAGGTGCAGGACTGGTTAGTACTTCTGCAGTCTAGGAAGAATATCGGTGTTCACTTCTGTTGGTTCCCATCATTTAATAAAAGAGGTACAGGACTGGTTAGTACTTCTGCAGTGTAGGAAGAATATCGGTGTTAACTTCTGTTTGATCCCATCATTTAGTAAAAGAGGTGCAGGGCTGGTTAGTTCTGCTGCAGTTTAGGAAGAATATCGGTGTTCACTTCTGTTGGATCCTATCATTTAGTAAAAGAGGTACAGGACTGGGTAGTACTTCTGCAGTCTAGGAAGAATATCGGTGTTCACTTCTGTTGGTTCCCATCATTTACTAAAAGAGGTGCAGGGCTGGTTAGTACTTCTGCAATTTAGGAAGAATATCAGTGTTCACTTCTGTTGGATCCCAGCCCACGTTTCTGTGGATGGGAATGAACGAGTAGATAAGGCAGCTAAGGGAAGCTCCAGGGCTACTTATCACATCCCCCATAAGTATTCCTTACAAAGACCTTAAAAGTAAGGCACATTTTCAAAATTGAAACAAGTCCACCCTTCGGTGGATGAATGGTCATCTTGTCATTCTACAAGTAGCAGGGATAACATCATTTTAATCAAGTTGCGTATTGGCCTTGCATATGCAACTCATAATTATTTAATGAAGAGTCTGAAAGGGAGACAAGTCCCTCTTTGTAATGCAGTACATGTCTGATGGCTATTGATATTAAACATATTTTAGTAGATTGTCCTATTTTTAATCTTCAGAGGAGGATGCATTTACTCCAGGACAAACCTTTAAGAGTTATCCTGGGGGAAATTGTAATGCCCTGAACTTGAAAATAACAGTATAGTGTATTGGATTTCATCACGAGCTTTGAATAATTTTATTCATTTATGTATTTAATTTTTCTTCTTTTTTTAAATTTAGATGTTATTGTATGAAAGTGTTGTGATTGGTGGTATAGGTTGAAATGATACCAAATGGTATGAGTGTACGGGTATGGTTGATTAATTTGTATCATGATAACCTTGAATGGCCTTTGATGCCCCAGTGCTTGGCTTGAGGCCTTAATCTTATAATCCAATCCAATCCATTGCTGATTGAATAAAGGCTGCCATTACAAAATCCTTAAGTTAGGAAATAGAAATGTGGCCAGTACCTAATTGTCATTGTATAAGACTTTTTTTATTAAGTTTGAAATAAAATTGATCAGTGCCAAAGCCCCCTCTCCATCTAAGTCAGGACCAGGGAGGATCTGGCAATGGTTGCTGATGACCCAGCAGGTAGATCTATAGGTACCTCCAAGCCTTAGCTTACAGGAATGGTGAGGTTGCAGACACTACCAGGAACTATGGGGCTTGAGCAGAGATCGAAATCCCGACATATTCCAAGACAGGGACCCTCCCAATAGCCACTCTGATGATAATCATATGTTTAAGGGTCCATTTGATTAATTACCTTCTTTGTTGTCGGATTCCCTGTTCAGAATGGTAGTTAAATGTGTTAACTTCTGTTATTGCTTTTTGTGACTAAGTAGATTAATGTACCATTGCTGGGATTACTTTTTTTTTGTTTAAACAGATAGTGAGAACTGTGGTTGTTTTGTCAACTGCGCGATAATGCTTGGACCACAGAAATGTCATTGACATGTAGAACTCTCATTGTAAAATACTAGTCCTCTGATTCCAGGGATCTGCTGGTTTTTCGAGAGAGAACTCTTGGTATTCTGTTGGATTTGCCTACTACCTTGATTAAAGTGTAGGCGAGTGTATTCTTTATATACTCTGTCCCATCAACTGGGTTTAGTTTACACTTGAGCCACTCTAATCATGGTGGTACAATCCCTTCGTGGTTGGGTAGGGAGTGGACGTTTGGGAGTCTGCTGTCACTGGTGTCGTTGGTAGAGGATTTAATTGCATAGAAGGCTAATGGGGTCTCACTTAGGGTGACAGACAGCCTAAAATTTCTTTCCCATTTGATTAGTTCATCTTTATTATTATCCTCCCTTCAAAAAATAATGAACACAGAAGCAGTTTCCCCTACCGATGCTCCCGCTGACAAGCCACTATCACTCTAGATAACCTCTGCTACTTTGAATAAATTATAGACTGAATTTGTGTTCACGTCGAAGTAACATTTTACCAGCTTCTCAGTTTGGTTCACAAACTGAAAGACTCGGCTTTCTCTTATAACGCTTGAAAAACTATATGATTAGAGGTTTTGAACGAAAGCAAATTCCAATAGTTATATTTTTATCATTGAGGAGACGTACAATACTATTTGGAGGAATTCAATACTTGAAATTTTATCGATGGAATAACGTTCAAAACTCGTATAGACAATACCTATGTATTCCAAATCTTTATTTGACTGTGGGTGTCCTGTCAGATTGGCTGAGGATTTGGTACAGTACTGGAGGCCAATATACTGGAAGTTTCCGGATGATGAACGTTGCTAGAAATAGGAATGGCGAGCGATTGTGACGCAGTTCCGGTAGGCCCTGCTGCTTCCTCCAGTGCCTTGGATGACCGCGGAGGTAGCAGCAGTAGGGGATTCAGCGTTATGAAGCTTCATCTCTGGTGGATAATGGGGGAGGGTAGGCTGTGGCACCCTAGCAGTACCAGCCGAACTCGGTTGAGTCCCTTGTCAGGCTGGGAGGAATGTAGAGAGGAGAGGTCCCCTTTTCTATTTCATTTGTTTGATGTTGGATACCCCCCAAAATTGTGGGAAGTGCCTTAGTATATGTATGTATTATTATTATGTTTTAAGTGGGACTCTTTGCCTTGGCAATTAATGACATTATTCTTATTAATCTTCTATATATAAGTTTGTCATATCGCTTTGCCTTGGTGATTAATGACATTCCTATTTTTCTACCAATAAGAGTTTGTCATGGAAAGCATTAGCTTGCTATAAGTAGCTGATATACTGAAGATTGTATTTTTTTACTTAATTTATTTTAAGGGCTGCTTATATGGTCCTATACAGCAGGGGAATCCTACTCTCTACAGGACCTTCACAGTTATTTTATCGTATACATTCCAAAGCATTTAGCATTTCAGACTGCATATTTCTTGTTTATTATCAAATCCACTTTATCGAAGCACTTTGAGAACAAGAAAGTCTTCAGTTTCCTATTGAAAGCCTTAATATCTTCAATCTTAAAATATTTTATCTTTCCTTCTTTACTTTCCTCACTGGGCTACTGTCCCTGTTGGAGCCCCTGGGCTTATAGCATCCTGCTTTTCCAACTAGGGTTGTAGCTTAGCAAGTAATAATAATAATAATAATCTCGCTTTTGCATATAGGAAGGAACATTTATTACAAATTTATTTTACCTGAATTTTGACTAAAAAGGTACTTTTTATGATAACTCATAAAAGAAAAGAGAATCCCTCCACTCTCCGTGAATGCATGTCTTGTTTTTTAGAATCCCTTAGAATTTCGGATAAACCATAAAGGAGCTGTTTTTGTGTTGGACGGGACTGTACTGCGTAGTAAGACGACATGATGCAATCCTTACCAAGTTGTTTTGGGGTTTGCATGAAAATTAATAAACGTAATTTCTCTGTGGAAATAATGGTCATAATTTCCCAATGACCTCTGACCTACACTTAAGTCTCTTTGCACAGACTCATCCTTCGATCGTCCTTAGGCAAACTTAAAGAGTTTTTCAGTCAGTGTGCTTTAATTTTCAAACAAAGACTGGAAGAAACGAATCGCATTACGTCGTGCGTTACGCTTGGGAAAATAACTGAATCCTTATTGCTGTTTGGAACACCATTCACTTTCTTATTTCATGATCCTGGCTTTTGGGGTTCTAGGTCATTTTCATTTTGAGGGAGGAGTTAGAATTTTCTGGGAGATAAGGAGTTCATCTCTCTCTCTCTCTCTCTCTCTCTCTCTCTCTCTCTCTCTCTCTCTCTCTACGAGGTGCCTCACACTGAGGGACCTGGGGGAACCCAAACAAAAAATAGGGCAAAAAAAAAAAATAAGGTAAGGCTCTCTCTCTCTCTCTCTCTCTCTCTCTCTCTCTCTCTCTCTCTCTCTCTCTCTCTCTCTCTCTCTCTCCAAATACCTTCAAATAATCTTGAAAATTATAAACATCCTTCCAAGTCTCTCTCTCTCTCTCTCTCTCTCTCTCTCTCTCTCTCTCTCTCGTTCTGATTTGGAGGGAGGAGTTTGAATTTTCTGGGAGATAAGGAGTTCATCTCTCTCTCTCTCTCTCTCTCTCTCTCTCTCTCTCTCTCTCTCTCTCTCGTTCTGATTTGGAGGGAGGAGTTAGAATTTTCTGGGAGATAAGGAATGCATCTCTCTCTCTCTCTCTCTCTCTCTCTCTCTCTCTCTCTCGTTCTGATTTGGAAGGAGGAGTCAGAATTTTCTGGGAGATAAGGAATTCATCTCTCTCTCTCTCTCTCTCTCTGATTTGGAGGCACAAGTGAGAAGATTATTTGGCAAATCAGGAATTCCTCTCTCTCTCTCTCTCTCTCTCTCTCTCTCTCTCTCTCTCTCTCTCTCTCTCTCTCTCTCTCTCTTTGTGGTAAGTGAACTTTACTCACAATTTAGAGTGACTAGGGATAAATAGATTCATAAAATCCAGTGCGCCTGTTAACCGTAGCAGTCCCTGCCTGGAAATCTGTTGGACTGGTGGTCTAGCCCGCTCAAGCTCAATAGTTTCTAATTGTGTCTGCCACCTCACCATCCTTGTGAGCTAGGTATTAGGGGTTTGAAACAATCCCTAGCAGTCCCTTGCCTGGAAATCTGTTAAACTGGTTTCTAGTTGTGTCTGCAACTTCGCCATTTCTGTGAATTAGATATTGGCAGTTTACGGGAGCCTATTCGTCGTTTTCATGCCGAGTCATTATCAGCCATTACCTGGCCCTCCCTGGTCCTAGCTTGATGGAGAGTGACCTTAGGCGCTGATCATATATATGGTTAGTCTCTAGGACATTGTCCTGTCCCTTGCCCTTGCCATTACCTGGCCCTCACTGGTCCTAGCTTGATGGAGAGTGACCTTAGGCGCTGATCATATATATGGTTAGTCTCTAGGACATTGTCCTGTCCCTTGCCCTTGCCATTACCTGGCCCTCACTGGTCCTAGCTTGATGGAGAGTGACCTTAGGCGCTGATCATATATATGGTTAGTCTCTAGGACATTGTCCTATCCCTTGCCCCTGCCATTACCTGGCCCTCACTGGTCCTAGCTTGATGGAGAGTGACCTTAGGCACTGATCATATGTATATAAGGTCAGTTTCTAGGACATTGTCCTGTACCTTGCCCCTGCCGTTACCTGGCCCTCCTTGGTCCTAGCTTGATGGAGAGTGACCTTAGGCGCTGATCATATTTATATAAGGTCAGTTTCTAGGACATTGTCCTGTCCCTTGCCCCTGCCATTACCTGGCCCTCCCTGGTCCTAGCTTGATGGAGAGTGACCTTAGGCACTGATCATATGTATATAAGGTCAGTTTCTAGGACATTGTCCTGTACCTTGCCTCTGCCGTTACCTGGCCCTCCTTGGTCCTAGCTTGATGGAGAGTGACCTTTGGCGCTGATCATATTTATATAAGGTCAGTCTCTAGGACATTGTCCTGTCCCTTGCCCCTGCCATTACCTGGCCTTCCCTGGTCCTAGCTTGATGGAGAGTGACCTTAGGCGCTGATCATATATATGGTTAGTCTCTAGGACATTGTCCTGTCCCTTGCCCCTGCCATTACCTGGCCCTACCTGGTCCTAGCTTGATGGAGAGTGACCTTTTTCAGTGATCATATGTATATATGGTCAGTCTCTAGGACATTTTCCTGTCTATTGCCTCTGCCATTACCTGGCCCTCCCTGGTCTTAGCTTGATGGGGAGTGACCTTTTTCAGTGATCATATGTATATATGGTCAGTCTCTGGGACATTGTCCTGTCCCTTGCCCCTGCCATTACCTGTCCATCCCTGGTCCTATCTTGATGGAGAGTGACCTTTGGCGCTGATCATACGTATATATATGGTCAGTCTTTAGGACATTGTCCTGTCCCTTGCCCCTGCCATTACCTGGCTCTCCCTGGTCCTAGCTTGATGGAGAGTGACCTTTGGCGCTGATCATACGTATATATATGGTCAGTCTTTAGGACATTGTCCTGTCCCTTGCCCCTGCCATTACCTGGCTCTCCCTGGTCCTAGCTTGATGGAGAGTGACCTTTGGCGCTGATCATATATATGGTTAGTCTCTAGGACGTTGTCCTGTCCCTTGCCCCTGCCATTACCTGGCTCTCCCTGGTCCTAGCTTGATGGAGAGTGACCTTTGGCGCTGATCATATATATGGTTAGTCTCTAGGACGTTGTCCTGTCCCTTGCCCCTGCCATTACCTGGCTCTCCCTGGTCCTAGCTTGATGGAGAGTGACCTTTGGCGCTGATCATACGTATATATATGGTCAGTCTTTAGGACATTGTCCTGTCCCTTGCCCCTGCCATTACCTGGCTCTCCCTGGTCCTAGCTTGATGGAGAGTGACCTTTGGCGCTGATCATACGTATATATATGGTCAGTCTTTAGGACATTGTCCTGTCCCTTGCCCCTGCCATTACCTGGCTCTCCCTGGTCCTAGCTTGATGGAGAGTGACCTTAGGCACTGATCATATATATGGTCAGTTTCTAGGACATTGTCCCGTCCCTTGCCCTGCCATTACCTGGCTCTCCCTGGTCCTAGCTTGATGGAGAGTGACCTTAGGCACTGATCATATATATGGTCAGTCTCTAGGACATTGTCCTGTCCCTTGCCCTGCCATTACCTGGCTCTCCCTGGTCCTAGCTTGATGGAGAGTGACCTTAGGCACTGATCATATATATGGTCAGTCTCTAGGACGTTGTCCTGTCCCTTGCCCCTGCCATTACCTGGCTCTCCCTGGTCCTAGCTTGATGGAGAGTGACCTTAGGCACTGATCATATATATGGTCAGTCTCTAGGACATTGTCCCGTCCCTTGCCCTGCCATTACCTGGCTCTCCCTGGTCCTAGCTTGATGGAGAGTGACCTTAGTCACTGATCATATATATGGTCAGTCTCTAGGACATTGTCCTGTCCCTTGCCCTGCCATTACCTGGCTCTCCCTGGTCCTAGCTTGATGGAGAGTGACCTTAGGCACTGATCATATATATGGTCAGTCTCTAGGACATTGTCCCGTCCCTTGCCCTGCCATTACCTGGCTCTCCCTGGTCCTAGCTTGATGGAGAGTGACCTTAGGCACTGATCATATATATGGTCAGTCTCTAGGACATTGTCCTGTCCCTTGCCCTGCCATTACCTGGCTCTCCCTGGTCCTAGCTTGATGGAGAGTGACCTTAGGCGCTGATCATATATATGGTTAGTCTCTAGGACATTGTCCTGTCCCTTGCCCTTGCCATTACCTGGCCCTCACTGGTCCTAGCTTGATGGAGAGTGACCTTAGGCGCTGATCATATATATGGTTAGTCTCTAGGACATTGTCCTGTCCCTTGCCCTTGCCATTACCTGGCCCTCACTGGTCCTAGCTTGATGGAGAGTGACCTTAGGCGCTGATCATATATATGGTTAGTCTCTAGGACATTGTCCTGTCCCTTGCCCTTGCCATTACCTGGCCCTCACTGGTCCTAGCTTGATGGAGAGTGACCTTAGGCGCTGATCATATATATGGTCAGTCTCTAGGACGTTGTCCTGTCCCTTGCCCCTGCCATTACCTGGCCCTCACTGGTCCTAGCTTGATGGAGAGTGACCTTAGGCGCTGATCATATATATGGTCAGTCTCTAGGACATTGTCCCGTCCCTCGCCCTGCCATTACCTGGCTCTCCCTGGTCCTAGCTTGATGGAGAGTGACCTTAGGCACTGATCATATATATGGTCAGTCTCTAGGACATTGTCCCGTCCCTTGCCCTGCCATTACCTGGCTCTCCCTGGTCCTAGCTTGATGGAGAGTGACCTTAGGCACTGATCATATATATGGTCAGTCTCTAGGACATTGTCCTGTCCCTTGCCCTGCCATTACCTGGCTCTCCCTGGTCCTAGCTTGATGGAGAGTGACCTTAGGCGCTGATCATATATATGGTTAGTCTCTAGGACATTGTCCTGTCCCTTGCCCTTGCCATTACCTGGCCCTCACTGGTCCTAGCTTGATGGAGAGTGACCTTAGGCGCTGATCATATATATGGTTAGTCTCTAGGACATTGTCCTGTCCCTTGCCCTTGCCATTACCTGGCCCTCACTGGTCCTAGCTTGATGGAGAGTGACCTTAGGCGCTGATCATATATATGGTTAGTCTCTAGGACATTGTCCTATCCCTTGCCCCTGCCATTACCTGGCCCTCACTGGTCCTAGCTTGATGGAGAGTGACCTTAGGCACTGATCATATATATGGTTAGTCTCTAGGACATTGTCCTGTACCTTGCCCCTGCCATTACCTGGCCCTCACTGGTCCTAGCTTGATGGAGAGTGACCTTTGGCGCTGATCATATTTATATAAGGTCAGTCTCTAGGACATTGTCCTGTCCCTTGCCCCTGCCATTACCTGGCCTTCCCTGGTCCTAGCTTGATGGAGAGTGACCTTTGGCGCTGATCATATTTATATAAGGTCAGTCTCTAGGACATTGTCCTGTCCCTTGCCCCTGGCATTACCTGGCCCTACCTGGTCCTAGCTTGATGGAGAGTGACCTTTTTCAGTGATCATATGTATATATGGTCAGTCTCTAGGACATTTTCCTGTCTATTGCCTCTGCCATTACCTGGCCCTCCCTGGTCTTAGCTTGATGGAGAGTGACCTTTTGCAGTGATCATATGTATACAGTATATGGTCTGTCTCTGGGATATTGTCCTGTCCCTTGCCCCTGCCATTACCTGGCTCTCCCTGGTCCTAGCTTGATGGAGAGTGACCTTAGGCACTGATCATATATATGGTCAGTTTCTAGGACATTGTCCCGTCCCTTGCCCTGCCATTACCTGGCTCTCCCTGGTCCTAGCTTGATGGAGAGTGACCTTAGGCACTGATCATATATATGGTCAGTCTCTAGGACATTGTCCTGTCCCTTGCCCCTGCCATTACCTGGCCTTCCCTGGTCCTAGCTTGATGGAGAGTGACCTTAGGCACTGATCATATATATGGTTAGTCTCTAGGACATTGTCCTGTCCCTTGCCCCTGCCATTACCTGGCCCTCCCTGGTCCTAGCTTGATGGAGAGTGACCTTAGGCACTGATCATAAATATGGTTAGTCTCTAGGACATTGTCCTGTCCCTTGCCCCTGCCATTACCTGGCTCTCCCTGGTCCTAGCTTGATGGAGAGTGACCTTAGGCACTGATCATATATATGGTCAGTCTCTAGGACATTGTCCTGTCCCTTGCCCCTGCCATTACCTGGCCTTCCCTGGTCCTAGCTTGATGGAGAGTGACCTTAGGCACTGATCATATATATGGTTAGTCTCTAGGACATTGTCCTGTCCCTTGCCCCTGCCATTACCTGGCCCTCCCTGGTCCTAGCTTGATGGAGAGTGACCTTAGGCACTGATCATATATATGGTCAGTCTCTAGGACATTGTCCTGTCCCTTGCCCCTGCCATTACCTGGCCTTCCCTGGTCCTAGCTTGATGGAGAGTGACCTTAGGCACTGATCATATATATGGTTAGTCTCTAGGACATTGTCCTGTCCCTTGCCCCTGCCATTACCTGGCCCTCCCTGGTCCTAGCTTGATGGAGAGTGACCTTAGGCACTGATCATAAATATGGTTAGTCTCTAGGACGTTGTCCTGTCCCTTGCCCCTGCCATTACCTGGCCTTCCCTGGTCCTAGCTTGATGGAGAGTGACCTTAGGCACTGATCATATATATGGTTAGTCTCTAGGACATTGTCCTGTCCCTTGCCCCTGCCATTACCTGGCCCTCCCTGGTCCTAGCTTGATGGAGAGTGACCTTAGGCACTGATCATAAATATGGTTAGTCTCTAGGACATTGTCCTGTCCCTTGCCCCTGCCATTACCTGGCTCTCCCTGGTCCTAGCTTGATGGAGAGTGACCTTAGGCACTGATCATATGTATATAAGGTCAGTTTCTAGGACATTGTCCTGTCCCTTGCCCCTGCCGTTACCTGGCCCTCCTTGGTCCTAGCCTGATGGAGAGTGACCTTAGGTACTGATCATATATATGGTCAGTTTCTAGGACATTGTCCTGTCCCTTGCCCATGCCATTACCTGGCCCTCCCTGGTCCTAGCTTGATGGAGAGTGACCTTAGGCACTGATCATATATATGGTCAGTCTCTAGGACATTGTCCTGTCCCTTACCCCTGCCATTACCTGGCCCTCCCTGGTCCTAGCTTGATGGAGAGTGACCTTAGGCACTGATCATATGTATATAAGGTCAGTTTCTAGGACATTGTCCTGTCCATTGCTTCTGCCATTCATGGGTAACCTTTAAACCAGTTGCAACTCAAGTATTGTGGGCCACAGTTAGATGGACAGA